>NC_142069.1:73905097-74058708 GCF_059756535.1 Pantherophis guttatus
TTCCCCATTTTCCTGCCTTTCACAAAAACGGCTCCATTCCAGCTGCTCCCCCCCTCCCCCTCCCGGGGACTACCTTAAAGGGACAGGCTGCAGCAGCTCCGTTCTGAATGGAGGGAGAAAAGTTAGCATTCTCTCTGCTGCATTTAACATTGAATTCTGTAGAATATTGAGCGGCCGGAAGAGGTGGGCGGCGACCGGCCGGGCATGGGTGGGGCCAAGGAGGGGTAATTACTACCGGTTCGGCGAACTGATGCCCATAATCCCTAGCGGTTTGCCCAAACGGGTACGAACTGGTAGGATTTCACCCCTGGAGGAAAACTTTTACTTTTAATGAGGTGAAAACTGTGGGAACCTTCAGAGTCGGTTTTCACCAGTCTGTGCGAAAATGATATATCCAATAAAACTATTCTTTGAGGAATCTCCCTGCCTCGTAGTTCTGTTTGCTATGGGTGTATTATTTGGAACCCTGACAGTAAGTTGGACAAGCATTTCACCACGTACCATATTTTTCTGAAGCACAGAATTGATTTATGACACCCCAACACCTCATTTGCTCCCAATACAGAATGTGACAAAAATTATAAACTTTTTTTTTACATTTTTGAGAATAGCTGAAAAGTGTATATTAAGGCTTGAAGATTTTGTGGGTAGGGTTTGGCCAAGGAACAGAACTTATTTTTTAATGATTTCACATGTCTTACAGTATCCATTTCAGCCTACAATTCCCTTCCCACAATACAGCTCCAAAAGGCCCAAAGTGTAGATCTGGCTACTCATCATGCATTCCCAAGGCAGGTCACAAAGTCCAGATGTGAACTCCAGGTATAAAAATGTTGCACCAACAGCAGGCAAACGATTCAGGTGCTACGTGAGCTGACAACTGGCCTTCTAGGAGCATTTTAATGATTCCATATAGCTGGCTGAGCTGTTTGATCTCAAAACCAGTTTATTTAATTTCTTAAAGGTGATGATCAGAATGTTCTTGTATTGGACTACACTATGAATTTAAATATACCTTATTTAAACACATCTAAAATTTTTTCGTGGGATTGTAAATTTTTGATGATGTAGTCTGATTTTGACTTACCTGTATTCATCTGTATTCAATTCATCTACATATTTTCTTTTAAAGTGTAAAAGCAATTGAAAATTAAGATATATCACATTCTGTTTTCTAATTTAATGGACGTAAAGAACAGTTAAATACTCATTTGTTCCTAAAGATAATTTCTTCTATTTTGATGGACAGGGGCTTATTCCAATAGAAATTTAGAACTACCATTTTTACAATATAAAGCTGAAGTCTTAAATTAATGAGGTATCATTGGTATTATGAGCTACCAATGATGAGTAATATACTTTAGACACATAAAAATGATTTTGAGAACTAAAAATGAATACCATCACATAAGGCTTACAGAAAATACAAAGCAGCCACAATAAACCTTTAATGACAAAGTTGACCATCAAGATTTTACTCATTTTTTCCAAATGCCAGTCTTCTTTTACCAACATTGAAAAAGAATTAAAAAAAGTCCAAATCTAAGTCTTTCCTTTGCCAAGTATTTTTCTTTTCTATTGCTCCACAAATGACGAATAGTGCTGAAATGGGCACAATCCATTCGATTTAAGCAAATGTCACTAATCACTTCTACTAGGATAGAAGTACTAGGATAGTATAACGCCTGTATAAAAAGTAGTTGTTCTTATTTTGTACAGAAATGCAATTTTAAGCACAATTTTTCATTTATTTCCAAAGGGAATCATACTGGCAACCTGCACTTATATAACACCATTTACATATCGCCTTGGATAGTGGTTTTCAGCTCAATAATTTAAGGGTTAGATATCGATGTCTCATCTTGGAATGTGGATCATAAGTCTTCATGGGTATCAGATGAACTTGTATTTGCTAATGATTTCTCTTCTGTCAAAATGAATGAATAAATCTTAATTAAAAGTAATTCCTATGCAGTTACACTACTGCTATTGCCTAGTATTCAGAAGTGCCAATGCTTGTGTGGAAAGTGTATAGATGCGCCCAGGGAGAGCAGTGGTTTATTTTTCTTTATGTTGGCAAGATACCATTCCAGAGAGACCTTGTCTACTCTTGTGCTGGCAGGAGAAATGGAAAGCCCTTAAAAGCACATGAAATATTGTGCATAAGGTGGAGGTCTTGCCATATTTTTTTAAAGCAGCCAGTACATCTACTGTGTTTCTCCAAAAATAATAAGGCCTGGTCTTATTTTCTTTTCGGCCCCCCAAAAAGCACCAGTTCTTATTTTCAAGGGATGTCTTACCTCCTTACCTTAGGACCACCGCAGCCATGCCTGACATGCCCTGACACCTGTCATGCCACTGCCCGACTTCTGTGGCTGCTCGTGGCCAGATGCTGCATGGCACATTGTGCCATTGTGCATGTGAGAGGCGGCCTTGGTGCAGCCTTGCTGCATTCTACTGCGAGCAGTGGCACCGGCGTGATGCACCATGTGCCGTCTAGCCATGAGCGGCGGCACCGGTGTGATGCACCACATGGCATCCACCGGCAAGCAGCCGAAAGCGGCTGCAGAAGAAGTTGGGCAGTGGTGCGACAGGTGTCGAGGCATAGGCCTGGCTGCGGCAATCCTAAGGTAAGTGGGTGCAGGATGCTCCACCCCACCACTCCCGTCCTAGCTTGATTTTTACACCTGTGCCTCATTCCACCTCATACAACCAGATGGTGGGTGGGGATTTACTAGAGTTTATTTTGGGGGTAGGTCTTATATTAGGCACAGATGTGAAAATCGGGCTAAGGCTTGTTTTTTGGGTAGGTTTTATTTTCAGGGAAACACGGTATATATTCTCTTTTTAAAACCATATGAATGTAAACCCAATACATCAGTACTAACAGAATAATGCAGACAGGAATGTACACTGTCATCATTAAGTATTCTGCTATATAATTCACAATGTTGGATCTGCAAGGATGTCTATACTTACAGGTTGTACAATCTAAGTTTCTGAAATCCTTACTGTGGATTCTTTGCTTGACTTCTAATACACTTCTTGAGCTGAACTTGACCGTACCACAGTTGAGACTCAATCGTGGCTTAAATAAATTTGGGGAGCTGAATCTCTAGCCTACTTTTTGGTCTGTTACATTGCATAACACAATCTTCTCAGCCCGACTCTTCCTTTTATTCTCAACCTTATTTTAGCATTCACCAACCTGTCTTCTTAATGTGATGCCTTCCATGTTGGATAACCAACCTCAGAATTCCCACTCTAGTTGGAGAACAGGCTGGAAACGGTTAACTTAGGTTGACATAATTATTGGTACAAAATTACTATGAGTTTCATGGCAGGATTTGATCTTTATGATTTTGTTCAATACCAGAAAAGATACCAGGAATCAATTAGAAAATATAGTGATCAGCTTAAAATGTAAAAAATATATTTAAAGGGAAATGTAAGAACATTGAAATTTTCTTTGGATCAGTAATTATTACCACACCACTCTCCCCACTAAATCCCACTGGAAAGACAGTTACTCGCCTGCTTTTATGGATGGAACACAGATGCCTTCTTTGTCTTCAAAGCCCTCTGAGCAGATACATTTGTAACCTCCTGGAGTATTAATACAATTGGTATTTTCGCCTGTGCATACTTCTTTGATGTGTGAGCACTCATCTATATCTACAAAAATGTATGGTAAAATGAAATTTAACAATATGCAGGTGAATTATTAAATAAAATTAACAGTTTCAAAAATGTTGTATATCCATGATGTTATAATAATCTAACCTGTGCATGTTTCTTCTTTCATTTCGTAGCCAGTTACACAGCTTTTACATTTATTAGGCCCTTCTCCTGTACATCCCAAGCAGCTGAGATCACACGCTAAAATGTAAAATAGAAATTCCATTACGATGGAGTCTTGGTCTCTTTAAGCGTAATTATTTGCTCGGAGACATTTCATTACATAACTAGGTAACATAATTGGAGTGAGTGTGGGGTTTGCTGCCCGTTTATATATAGTAACATGTCATTACATTTAACAGGACAGACATGATTAGCTAGAGAAAATGCAAAATTAATGGACACACAATTAATGAGGCAATAGTTACAATCATGACTAAGGTATTTGTATAAAAATATTTGCATTAAGTTGGGTCCTCAGTCATGTTTCCCCCATTGAAATCTATTCAATTTATCAAGCGTATTAGGGAAATCTGAAAGTGTACACACAACGCAGTGTCAAGCCTTAAATGTCAAATGCAGTGCCATATCAAATTTTACATTTGAAATTAAAGTGAAGGTCCACTAATTATTTTTAAATTTTCACTTCTAACAATCAATTGGCCCTTTTGTTAGTCAAGAAATAACAAATTAAGCAGTTTATACATATTGTGATTTATTTAGAAATAGTTAAAAAAAAGACCTTTGCAGGCGAAAGAGCCATCTGTGTTCAAACAATATTGATCAGAATTGCAAGGAGATTCTTCTACTGCACATTCATCCACATCTGAAAAAATGAACCCACATTAAAGGTTATAGACAGAATAATGGAAATGTTCAAAACTTTAAAAGAAATTGGATGTGCAAGATAGTGTTAAAATATAGATTGCACTGTATTAGTTACATTTAATCAAAAGTTAAATGGTCTTTATGATTTTCACACTTGTCCGCCTTGTTTCTTTTCTAAGAACAAAATGATCCAACAAACAGGAATAGTGAAAGAAGAGGCAAAATAAATGAGAAGTAGATAGATAAACTGTGAAGACTTCTCTTATACGCAAAACTAGTTCTGGCTGCTTAACAAATTATGGTTACAATATGTGAATGTATCCGTTTCTCAGTATTATTTAATGAATACAACTACAGATCATTTAATTCTCCCATCTTTGCCTTTATTGTAAAACTAAATAGTTAACATTATCTTACAAAGTAAGCACAGAGTTGGAACTTGATATGAACAAGCTAGAGAGCTACAATTTTGCTATATTTGATTGAAATGATTGGCAGCATAAACATCTATAGTGCATATGAGAAAAAGAAGATAATTATTCATCCTTTAGAATAATAAATTATTAGTAAATTATTTGGCAGATTTTTGTAAAGAAGTATACACATAGCCATTCTTACCTACACAGGCTTCTTCATGCCTAAGCCAACCTTCTTTACAATCTTTACAGTCCTTGTTGGTTGCCCCAGTACATGTTTTACATGAATAATGACAAGCTATTAAGAGAAGTAACATTTGCAAGATTGTTATGGACATACAGAACTTTAAAAAGTTTGCAACTGAAACAAAAAAGAAAGCAACTGTACAAAATATTGCTTCTTTTTCCACATTTTATTTTTATTTCTGAATCAGTTCTGGAATAGGAATTTTATAGCTATGTTTAAAGCTCAAAAAATATACAGGGGAAAAAAGGACTACTTTGCTTTTTATTTCCTGCTCACTGTTTTGAAACATTTCTCTGCTTTATGTATGGTATAATTTGCTTTCTTTCCTCCCACTGTATTTCAGTCAGGATTCCTTATTCATATCAAATCAGGACAGACATTCCAGTCCCACCTCCAGAACACTTGGTAGAAGCACATGGAAGCTTAGCCATTGTGACCTTTCTCTTCTGCCACTGTCTTGCCTTCCAGTTTTGGGGTTTATTAAACAGGACCAAAACAGGAAAGAAAGAATAAAACACATCCATGTATGTATGTATCTATCTTTTCAGACATATCTGTCTGTTGTGCTACGCTGTGTGTGTGTGTGTGCACAACTGTTTCAAAAAAGGATGACCATGTTATCCTTACTCTTTTTATTGCTAAAAGTTCAGGCCTTCAGCACAAAAAAGAGAAATGTGTGGTCCCAATTATTCATGATGTATGTTACCTGGGACTTATAAACAAGTAGGCAATCTATGAACTATTACCATGTCAATTTGACACTAAATTATTCGTTGGTCAATATTCTTCAAGACAGTGCAGGTCCTTGCTGTTCACAAGTATTTGTGACATATATTCAAATTGATAGGTACAAACCCAACGAAATTAGAACATTTGCAAAAAAAAAAAAAAAAACATGCAGGCAGGACAGTTCTTCTTTATGTTAACTCAGTATTTTGATCTTAATAAAAGTTGGCTAATGATCATGAATGCTCATTTCAATCTAAATAAATACCAGCACATCATAGATAACCTCAAGGAGTAACTGAAACAAGCTATGACCAGAACACACAAAAATCCTGATCTAGCCAAATACACTAAGATTGAAATATCCAGAATCATTGATCTTATCATTCTCTGCCTCATTACCTACTTTTATTTTGGGGACCAGAACACATCACCTCCAGTAGCCAATACCAAGATAAGCATGGATTAACACCAGACAAACTATAAAGCAGAAAATATGAAGAACCTTGGTGGTCTCTGAGTTTACCTTAACTTACCAAGGAGAAAACCACATCCTCATCAACACTGGCAGATATATATATATATATATGTAGGGAGCAAATCCCACACAGTCACTAATAGTGATGAGGTAATCTAGTTCATAATAAAATATATGCAAACAAGCAAACAAGCTCAGAGGGCACAAGGACTCCACAGTTCAATCCTAAATATTGTATATTCTCTTATTTGGGATGAATCTCAAAACCAGGTGTATGAGGGCATTTTTAAAATCAAAGGTTATATTTTATAATTAAAAACATTTTATATATATAATAAATCTTCAATGGCACAATTAATTACATTAAATTGATGTATTGCCCCTTTGCCCATTAATACATGGCTCAATCACCATAACATTGTAACCATTTACCTACTATGCGAACTGAAATGATTATTAGGCTGTACAGTACTATACTGCATTTGTTGTGCTCAATAATACAAATTGTTTCCTAAACATAAGGAATTAATAAAATTGATTTAAATTGAACTGTTGAATTTTACGTACTCACTTCATCTTATTTTATATATTAATTACATGCATATTAATACCCACCAAGTATTTACTACAAAAAAAGGGTATGAATGTATGAAATCTAAGATGCTAATTAATGAATCAATCACCCTGAATAATATAAGCATGTAAACATACCTGTGCAAACAGAATGCGTATCATTTCTGTAAGAGTTGTAGAATCCATCAGAACAATCCAAACAGAATTCTCCTTGATACTCCTTTTTGCACTTGCATGATCCATCACCAGCTCTAGTGCCATCTCCATCACAATCGCCATTTCCATGGCAAGGCTTTTCTGATCCCCCACGACAAGCTTCAAATAAGAACATGTTACATCACAGGTAAAACGAAATGTTTTGTTACTGTTTCTCTTGCTGTAGCTCAAGCTTAGTATTGTTATTTGTACGTTTCATGATGAAACCTATCAAGACATTTTATCTTTGTTTCAACTAAAAGTGTCAGAAATATTCAAACTTGTTTAATAACCACCTGCAAGCTCTGCAACTTATTATCTAGGTTATCTAAGGGACTGCCTCTCACCAATTTCTTCTACTCATCCTAGCAGGTAAGTAGTAGAAGCAGGTTGCAAGTCCTGTCTGCTAAGGAGCTCCATCTGACGGGACCCAGGAGACGAGCCTTTTCTGCTATGGCACCTGCCCTCTGGAACATTATTAAATCTGAGGTGAAGTTACCCCAACCCTTGTGGACTTTTGCAGAGCCCTCAAAAATATTGTTTTAATCAGGCCTGCAGACAATAGAGAAACCACACATTGGTTGTACCATATATGACATTCTAATTAACCCTCTTGCAATTTTGGTTTTACTTATGTTAACTGTTTACTTGGTTTTTATATTTGGCTTTAATAGTTGGCTTTATTGTATGCTGCCCAGAGTCACCTTGTGTGAGATGGTGGCCATATCAATTTGATAAAATAAATAAATATAATATGTGGGATTGAGAAATAAATATAATATGCGGGGTTATTCCCATTGGATAACTCCAATTTTTACTCACTTACCCCATCCCTACCCCTTAACTTATAACGCTTATGTATGAATAATGTATCACTGATATATTGCCTTCTTTTTTTGCATCACAAGCACAGGAAAAATAACAAAATATTTTAAAAACAGCTCCCTCATCTTAATGTAGAAGACAAATATCTGGTGATATATCCAACAAGCATTTGCTCTTAAATAAAGCTATTATTAGAAATCTAGTTGCTTATTGCATTCTTCATAATCCTTCCAAAACTTAAAGTAGTTCATTTAACTGATTCCATTCCATTACTTTCATTGTCTATCATCTCTCTAGACAAAAAGCCTGATTTTCAGCAGAATTCACAACACTGAGGGCACAAATAAAGCTTAATTATCTATATTAAAACTATCATATCATATCATATGATATTAAAACTTCCAGTTTTATCGATTCAACTTTAATTACCAACACAGTCTGGTCCATGTGTTCCAACAGGGCAGCAAACTTCAATTGTTTCAATACAAAGCCACTTAAACAAATCAGGGTGATTCTTCTTCCTGTAAGAATAAAATAATTCATAAATATAACATCTGTTCATGAATTTCATGCTAACCTGTGCAAGTTACATACCAACATAAATTTCTGCAAAAAGAGATCAAGAGATCAACTACAAATTGCCACTGAATTCCAAAAGGCAATAAACACTATGCAAGATGTGTATATATTATGAATTGTTAGCCACTTTTGCTCGGCCATTTCAACCTGTAGCATCCTATACACAGCTTGGTCTCCTGATCCAGAACAAAGAAGCGAGCAACTGGCAATTGTACAAGTGAACTAGGGTATTGCAGTATGAATGTTTCCTACCTCATTATAACATTCATTTAAAGTTCATTTGAGAACAATGGGATATTTGTAAAACAACTCTTAACAGTTTGAGAATCTAATGTCTTAAATTATTATGCTAGATCTTTTTAACTGCCTTTTTAACAATACAACCTACTTTTTAAGGGGAACAAAAAGACCAGCTAACTTCCCTTGGTGCAAATAGGATGTTGTACCACAACTACCATACCTGCACTGGCCAGGTCTGCGAAATTGTTTTTGAGAAGTTGCACAACAATTTCCTACCAGAGCATCAGATGCTATAATGATCCACCTGGATGTTAAGCTAGACCCATCATTATTTCCAGCCATACTTTAAAAAAACAAACAGTGGATAGTGAGCTTGAATTTTGTATTGTATTGTCAATTGCTGACTGATCTCTGTTTGTATCCATTTGCAACCTACCTGTTGCAGTATTTGGTCTAAGCCCTAACTCTAAGCATCAAAGTTAGGCATAACTTTAACTCTATAAGTACGATGTTAACTATACTATCTTCAAAAATCTTAGAATAAAACCCTGAGAGGTCAGGAACTACATCAGATCAGAGGTTCAACAAATGAAATATAGAACAAGATACCCAAGAGAAAACTTAGGACATACTCTTAGAAACACAAGGCATTAATAATTACAATAATAACCTGTGTGAAAAATGGCAGCAAATTAAAAAGGACAAGGGAAGAGCAGAAAGCTGGATTTAGCAGTGAGAAGATCTACCTTGAATTTTAGTATCAACAATAATTTCCTTAATTTATTTATTAAATTTATATATCTCTTTTGCTGTTTGGGGTGATTTTAGGTGACTATCTATTTAAACCAAATTATGGAAGTTTGACCTAAGAACAGCAAGAAAGTGGGAGAGAATAGAATATTTCAAATATTTACAGCAAAAACAAAAAGGATATTTTTTTAAAGAATAAAGGGACTTTAAATTGAAGCTACAATCTGATAATTAGTAACTGCTTCGTTTGAGGAGAAAGTCATAATATCTTTTCAGCCCCTCTCTCATATTTAAGATATTATTAAAGTTTTCAGTAGTTCTGCAGCAACAGCTGGAGACAACTGACAACCTCGATGTATAACACACACACACAGAGAGATACACACACACACACACACACACACACACACACATTGGGTATAATAATCTTTAACAGCAGAGTTTTACAAAACAAAATAATAGCTACATGGGTAGACCTTTGTCAGTGAAGTCTATGGAAATGCCATTAAGCTCAATTATCAGAAGAGGACAAGGAAGAGGCTTTAACCTAACTTAACCAGGGATCACTAATTAAGGGCAAGATATCATTACAAATGTATAAAAGAATGAATTAGTATGAATGCATGTTCCGCACAAACATACACCAAAACCCTGAACATATGTATTCAATAAATTTTTTTGAGCAAAATGTAGCTGTATCTCAGGATCAAAAACTGGTTTGTAGGATTTGCAGCTAAGTGATGATATACAAGGAAGAACAACTTGCCCTTCTGATCCCAGGTAGTGCTGTCAGGGCTGGTAGTTAGATAAATTCTCTTCTTTAGTTGCAAATGTAGCAGATGCGATCTGGAATTGACAAGAACCTTATCATGGAATCCTAGGAAATAATGTCTAGAATGCTTATCACGTGCATTACTGTAGCATCTAGCAGCCATGTATAGCAACAGTGATGGAAATCTCAATACTAAATGCCATCAATAAAGAATATGCCAGGCTTCTGCAGGATATTGAAGTTTGTTGACAAAACTTTAAGAATGATTATATCCATCCACTGATGATGCAAAAACTCAGGGTAGTCTCCTGACAATGGATATATCAATTTAATGCAATAAGCCATCATTTGCTTTTCCTTATCAGCAGATTGATAAATTAAATTGAAAATATATGTCTCAAGGGGACACTTCAATGAATGTGTCTAGGACTTGAATGGCACAGACTTTCACTAGTCTATGACATTCATAAAGCACCTGCCTTGTTTCGATGTTTGTACCCTAAGTGGATATAGCCAACCGGATACCCTCCAGATGCTTTGGCATGGTCATTGCTGAAGAATTATGGACATAGCGGTCCAAAGGTTCTGTAGGGCACTGAGTAATCTACCACTGTTTAACAAGGTGTGAGGAGAAGGGGGGAAACAGCTGCACTAAATGCAATCTACTTTTATTCTGCACAAGGTCTTTGAAAATAGTTTTAGATATTTTAAAACCATTGGCACAACACAAATGCTGCAGCAAAAACAAATTTATCCTACTCATGTAGGTTTAACTAAAGTATATAGTAAATAAGCATGCCTTATCAATTTAACAACAAAAGGGGAAATATGTTATCAAACTACATCTTAAAATGGGCTTTTAATGCATTTAATATTACTTTAGATTACCTACGTTTTAAAAAATCCCTACCTTTACCATGCACTTCTTACAGCCAATATTTAAACAAGTATTATTGCAGTTTTACTTACCGTTTGAACCACCAAATTTCTATATGTTCTTCATGCTCCTCTACCATATTGTTGCATTCAAAGTTACTACTGTCACACAGATTTTCTATAATTTCTACAAGACGAATTTCACTACATAAAAAAAAAACAAGAAATGAGTTGATTTATTGAATTCTGACACAGTGCTGAAGTGTCCATAACACATATCTAAAAAAAAATCAAGTGTTATTAACTTCTATATTATATAATCTACAACTACAATGTTAAGGAATATAGGCTGTCTAGAAAAATGAAATATAAACAAACAAATAAATAATCAATCAATCTACTATTTTAAGATGAAGTAGCTTATAATAATAAAATATTCAGCATCCCAAGACTGCAAAACTTTGAAGAGTTCTCCACTGAAGGAAACTCCCTGCATGGAAGGTTTTCAGCTACACAGCTAACCTACAATGACACATCACCATAATGCAACAAGCCATGTTTATCTGCTTTTCCTTATCAGCAGACTAATAAAATTAAAATTAAATTACATTGGAAATACAGATCTTAAGGGGACACTCCAATGGATGTCTCGTATACTTTCCACTGTACTGTGCCATTGGCTGTGACAAAGGTTAAAGAGCTCTTTTAGGCAGTACCCAGAGACAAGAGAGAACCGTTTCAGCAGGCAGCAGCAAGTTGCAACCCTACTGGTTTCCCCATTGACTTTCTGGGGAAGCCAGCAGAGAACATTGCAAATAGCAATCACATGATCGTGGAGCGCCAGTCCTAAGTGCAAACAGGTTGCTAAGCACACAGATCCAAATCACATGACCATAGAGGAAACCTATGTTTTGTAATGGTTGGAACTGCTTACAGGCTATCATATCCTTTCCAAGGGCACAGTTAACACATACTATCACTGTTCTGATTGAGAACCACTGATATATATTCTCATTATAACATAATATAGATAGTTCTTAAAGAAGATTTAGGATTGGGATTTGAGAACTATAAGGGCTGGGAAAAATAAGAATTCCAAAAAAGCAATTTTCCTTCTTTTTTCTCACCCATTTCAATCACAGTCAAGATCAAGGCTGATTTGAAATTAGATTTTAAAATGATTGAATACAAGGATGACATGGAAAAAGATGTTAAACTGGACAGGCAAAAGAAACTAATGGCTGTCTTAATAATTAATAGACATGTAGAAATAGCAAATCAAGAAAGTGACCTGGTAATTTTTTAAATATTGGAGTTACAAGAGAGGCTTATAAAAAGATTTAAAGAATTTTGTGAGAAGGGACAAAGAACAAATGAAAAGATTTCTACGACATTATTTGATGGTACTAAAGATCAAGATTGTTAAAAGTAAATGGAAGTTAGCTTATTTGATCTATTAAATTTGGTATGCTTTAACATTAGTGGAGTTTTACCTATATCAGGACTGAAATGGATATATAGGTTTGTTTAGATGTATAGATAAAAGTTGGGATAGGAGAAGAAATATTTATACTTGTGATGAAATCACATATTTATGTATTTCTTTTAATATATTTTTTCTTTCTTTTCTGCATCTTCTATTTTTTTTCTTTAGTTTGTATTAATCTTTGCTGTTATAATTGTAATCTTTAATAAAATTACTATTAAAAATGAACTGGCAAAGGAAACTGATGGAAACAAATGGATTCCTGAAGGAACTGGGCGATATCCAAAGGATTTGCTACAAGGCCCCATGGAAGCCTTAGTAATGCACTGAAACCAAGAGTTTCTGGACAGAATTGCATCTATAAGACCCCTCTCAACCCTTTACATCCATAATTCCCCATGGTTCATGGAGGAACTGAGGGTTCTGAAACAGTTTAAGAGACATCTAGAGCAATGGTCCCCACTTTCCGACTCCATGGACAAGCGGTGGCAGGTGGCAGGGATGGTTTTGTGTGTGCAACCTAATTCTGTGCATGTGCAAATGGTGCTCACCTACCACTTGCATAGACCAGTTCCCAATGAGACCCGGTCCATGGACTCTTGGTTTAGAGCACCGCTGGAGAAAAACAAAGGATGACTCTGATTGGATACAACTTAAAGCCGCTATTAAGGTCTATCTCATGGCAATACAAGTGGCAAAATAACACTATTTCTCCTCCCCTATTGCTTCTATAGAATTTCACCATTAGCCCTGTTCTGGATGATCTCGTCCCTCTGAGGCCAGGGGGGGCTCAGATGATCATGTCCAGGGTCATGAAGAAAAAAATTGAACACCTGTCAGATAAAATCACTTGGATTCATTCCCAGTTAGAATCCATGTGCGGAGCAGGTCCTTGTCACATGCTTAGGGAAACATCTTGCCCAGTAATTTGGAAACAGTTTGATCCTGTTGGCCTTAAGGAAGTGGACAGGATTCTATGCACTGTCAATGCAATCACCTATCAATTAGGCCAGTGATGGCTAACCTTTTTTCCCTCGGGTGCCAAAAGCGTGCGCGCACCCATAATGCAATACCCCTCCCGCATGCCCCGCCTCTCTGCACATGCGTGCGACCCCCCTGCATGCGCATGTGACCGCTGCATGCGTGCACGACTCCCGCTCCCCCCGCACATGCAACCCTCCCCCTTTTGGCCTCACATCCCCAAACAGCACTGGGGGTGAAAGCCTTTGCCTCCCAAAACAGCTGTGGGGGGGGGGGAGCTTCCAAAACGGCTGGGAGAGGGAAAAAAAGCCTTTGCCTCCCAAAACAGCTTGGGGGGGAGGGAAAAAAGCCTCGCCTCCCAAAACATCGCTGGGAGGGGAATCTCCAGAGATCTGGGAAGGCACAGGCACAGAAAGTGAAGAGAGAGATAGGTCTCCCCACGCATGCCGCTTGCAGAGTAGACCCGAAAATCAGCTGGCTGGCGGGAAGCGATTGCGCATGCGCAGTGGAGCTAAGCTAGGCGACGTCTCATTTGCCCACAGAGAGGGTTCCGGGTGCCAACTGTGGCATGCATGCCATAGGTTCGCCATCACGGAATTAGGTTATCCTACTGTCTTTAAACAGAGTCAGGTATTTAACTCTAAATTAACCGCATTTCTGCTTTATACCCTGTATTCAGTCCCAGGCATCTTGATCTTGCTCACTGCAAAGCATATTAGCACACTGAGAAGAAAAATAATATCTGCTATACCTTGATTCATATTTTGATAATGTTTTTTCTTCCCATGCTGTATTGCCACCTCCGAAGTTCTTCTTTGCTGTGTCTGTTAGACCCTTCAGAACACAAGTTTGATAAAATGACATTTTTCAAAATGTTTTTACCACCAAAAAGCAGAAACTTTTTCAGAAAAGGTATACCCTAGCCTCAGTACATTATACATTATAATCAATTATATATTTGTAAAAACAAATGTTATTTTTTTGGTTTCCTTGTTTCTGAAGAATAGTTTATAGAGAAATCTGAAAGCAACAGGTTACTTTATTTCTACAGTTTACTCTACCAAGGTCCAGTAAGAAATATTTACAGAAAGTGTACATACAATACAGAAATGTATTATTCTGCAGATGAATTAACTTACTTTTTTGAAAGCTTTTGAAACTTCAAGTCCATACAAAGGGTAAGCTCTATTAATTGATATATTATTGCTTTTTCTACCTTTGCAAATATTAAGCAGCATTTTTGAACGCACTCTTTTATCAACATGTTCTGAAACCAGGAACAACCATTCAAAAGTTCACTAGTGTCAGTCACTTAGATTTCTAATTTTGTACAGTTCTCAACAAATATATTCTCAAGTCATAACTTACATGTTTGAGTTTTAAAAAGGTTGGAATCTGATTTTCCCACGTTACTTTCACATGCTATGTAACAGCCTAACTAAAATACATAAACCTATCTGTAACACCATAAAACTGAATTAGCAAGTGTTTTAACAAATACTTTCTGTCACGGTTTAAAATTTAAGGATTTTTTTAAAAAGAAACATTTCTAGAACATGACAGCCAGTATGGTGGATTGATAAGAGGTGTTAGTACAGGTAGTTCTTGACTTATGACCATAATCGAGTCCAAAATTTCCACTGCGAAGCAAGGCAATTGAATCGTTTTAGTTTTTTTGCCACAGTTGTTAAGTGAATCACTGCAGTTGTTAAGTGAATCACTGCAGTTGTTAAGCGAATCATGCCATTGTTAAACAAATCTATAATTTCCTACATTGACTTGGCTTGTTGGAAGCCGGCAGAGGAATGGTAATCACATGACCGTAGAAAAGTGTCATGTCATAAATACATGCTAGCTACCTGGTCTGATTTTTGATCAAATGACCATGGGGTTGCTGCAACTGGTTGTAAGTGTGAAAAATTGTTACGTCACTTTTTTCATTTTTTTTTAAACTTCCAATGGTCACTAAACGAATGGTTATAAGCAGGGGTGAAATCCAGCAGCGGAAATTTTGAGTAATTTGGAGAACCAGCAAATACCACCTCTGGCTGGCCCCAGAGTAGGATGGGAATGGGGATTTTGCAGTATCCTTCCCCTGGAGTGGGGTGGGAATGGAGATTTTGCAGTATCCTTCCCCTGGAGTGGGGTGGGAATGGGGATTTTGCAGTATCCTTCCCCTGCCACGCCCACCAAGCCACGCCCACAGAACCGGTAGTAAAATAAATTTGGATTTCACCACTGGTTATAAGTCGAGGACTACCTGTCTAGTTGTGCTTTTTAGGCATGAAAGCCAGCTGGGTCATTTGGGGCCAGTCTCCCACCCCTCTCTCTCTCAGCCCAGCCCACCTCACAGGGTTGTTGTTGCAGGGAAAACAAGGACGAAAGTTCACCTCTTGGAATTAATTTCTGAAACCTCCGTTAAGGGACACAACCCTAACTAATAATGCTATTAAAAATAAGCCAGTACACAAGTATTTTGTGGACAAGGAATACCAAGTAATTTGTTGGCGTTACCATTTTTTTAAAAAAAATTAGTTTTAATGAGGGGGAGGGGAAAGCCAACTTTCTCCTACTATGTTGGACCGTTAAGTGGAAGCCAGCTGTGGGCTGGCGGTTAAGGTCACCCTCCGCCCTCCGCCTTTCTTCAGCTGCCTCAGCTTCCCTGCCTCTCCCACCTGAGTGAACCGGTCGGCGATCCCTCGACAGGTGTTGCAGGCTTGCCGGAGCTTCTCCTCAGGGGAGGCCAGAGCCGGCGACGCGGGCGGGAAGGAGAGGAGGAGGAAGGCCACGAGGCTGAGGAAAGCAAAAGCTTCCAGCCATCTCCTCCACGCAGCCCGACCGGCTTTCATGGCTTCAAGCAACCCCGCCAGCTTCGAAGGCCGGCTCTGCCACCGGCCCTCATTCAGAACCCCGGTTTTTTTTTTTTTTTAATATATATATATATATATAGACCCGCCCAACGTTCACTTCCAGCCAATCGTTGGGCCCACAGCGGAGACCCTCGTGCTGGGAAAGCAGGGCACGTGGCCCAATCGCGGCTCGCCACGCTCTGAGCCAATGAGAAACCCACGTAGGGGAAAAAAAAAAAAAAGGAAAGCGAAGACCTACGCAGAGGTCTTCAAGCTTGGCCGCTTTTAAGACTTGTGGACTTCAACTCCCAGAATTCTACAGCCAGCTATGCTATGCTATACTGTGTATACTATACAGCCAGTTATGCTGGCTGGAGAATTCTGGGAGTTGAAGTCCACAAGTTTTAAAGCGGCCCAAGCTTGAGGACCTCTGAGCTAAGGAAACCGAACCGTAGACGTACGTACGTACGTTGGGTTCCATTCTTCAGGATTGTGACGTCATCCTTTAGAATTTTTTTTTTTTAAAAGCGAGGAATTATGAAGAGATCACCCCCCCCCCTGTGTATATAAATCAGTTCCGTTGCAAGAAGTGGTGTTTGCTCAACCATTCATTTGGATTTTATTACTATTGCCAACATCCATCCCAGTTTCTGGGATAACTAAGGCACTAACTAAGGATAACCGCCTATTAAGAAAGGACATATAAACAGAAACCATCGTCATAATTCTGTAAAAAATAATAATAAACGCATAAAGAGAGAGAAGAAGATCCTTCCTACAGGAGATTGATTTGAATGGTGGAGAGGAGCCGTTGTTTTCTTCCTCTATCTCTCTCTTCCAAGGATCTCGCCCCCACCCCACAACCCGAGGAGTTGCTGCTAGTAATGAGGATCCGTTCAAAAACATTGAAAAGGCCATGAGGCTGCAGGGAAGCCGGGCAGGAGAAGGAGGAACAAGCGCTGCAACGTTTTGGCAACGGGAGAGAAAAGATTAAGAAGCAAGGCTCACGAAGAAGAAAGACACCCCCCCCCTTTTTGGGGGGGATGGGAGAAGGGAGGAAGGGATGAGAAAGCCAGGCCAAATTGCAAAAAATAATAATAATAATAGCTCCCCGATTCACTGGCGTCGCCTCCTCCCGTGTCAAATCCGGGCAGCGACAGAAGGAAACGCTGCCTCTTCCTATCTGAGAAGGACGCTGCCGAAGTAAAAAAAAAAAAAAAAAAAAGGAAAACGAAATAAAAGGCGGCGGTGGAACCTTTTGCGGGTGAACCGCGGAACTCTTTCAAAAAAAAATGAGGAAAAAAAAGAAAAAGGGCGCAGGAGGAGCCTACGGGGACCTTCGGGGCAAGTCGCCGGGCAAGGCGAGTCACGTGACAAAGCCGGCCCCGCCCCCGGGCTCCGAAGGGTGTCACGTGACCCCAGGTCGAGAGAATCCACGTGGGCGCCTTCCGGGTGAGTCCCGGCTCTGGAGTGGGAAGGAAGGGAAGGTGGGGGCGCTCGGCTGACGTGGGGCTCGGCGTTACGGCGCTGCTCCGTTTCCTCGGGAGGAAAGTGGGAAGGGGAAGAGAACCAGGCGTGGGAGTCTCGCTTCAGCGGGGAGGAATAAATCGGATTATTTATTTTTAAAAAAATATATTTTTATTTATTGATTGATTTTGCTTTAATTTATATGCCGCCCTTCTCCGGAGACTCAGGGCGGCTTACAATGCGTTAAACCATAGCCTTCATACTTTTGTATATTTATACAAAGTCAGTTTATTGCCCCCACAATCTGGGTCCTCATTTTACCTACCTTAGAAAGGATGGAAGGCTGAGTCAACCTTGAGCCTGGTGGGATTTGAACTTGCAGTAATTGCAAGCAGCAGATGTTAATAACAGTGCATTAGTCCACTGTGCTACCAAGGCTCTTTTGTCAAACATACATGATTACAGTTATAAGTATAAACATGATTATGAATACAGGAAATGGATACGAATAAAATGGGGACAGTAGGACAGGGACGGTAGGCATGTTATGCATGCCCCTTACAGACCTGTTAGGAATGGGGTGAGGTCATAAGTAGATAGTCTAAGACCAGTGTTTCTCAATCTCGGAGTTTAAAACCTGTGGACTTCAACTTCCAGAATTCCCCAGCCAGCTCTGGCTGGGGAATTTTGGGAGTTGAAGTCCACAGGTCTTAAACTCTCTGAGATTGAGAAACACTGGTCTAAGGCAGAGGTCTTCAAACTTGGCAGGTTTAAGACTTGTGGACTTCAACTCCCAGAATTCTCCAGCCAGTTTAGTTTAAAGACTTAGCTTAAGTCTTAGTTTAAATCTCTTGGAGTCTTAGCTTAAGACTCCACAAGTTTTCAATTTCAATTTAATTCAATTTATATGCCACCCCTATCCGAAGACTCAGGGCGGCTCACAATACATTTAAAATCCTAATAAAAAACATTTAAAAATTAAAAACAGTAAAACTTTAAAGTCTTCAAGCTGCCAAGTTTGAAGACCTCTGGTCTAAGGTTAAAGTTTTGGGGGTTTGGAGATGAAACCACAGAGTCAGGTAGTGCATTCCAGGCATTGACCACTCTTGTTTGCTGAAGTATTTTCTGCAGTCGAATTTGGAGAGGTTTACCTTGAGTTTGTATCTTATTGTGTGCTTGTGTATTGTTGTGGTTGAAGCTGAAGTAGTCATTGACTTGTAGGACGTTGTGGCAGTTCATTTTATGTTCTACGCTTAGGTCAGACCGAAGGCGGCGTAGTTCTAAATTGTCTTAAGCCCAAAATTTCAAGCCTGGTGGCATAAGGGATTCTGTTGCGAGAAGAGGAGTGGAGGACTCTTCTATAATTAGTTCTACAAATAGTTCTCATGAAGATGATGTTCGCAGGGAAATGTAAAAGAAAATTTGGAAATGGGATGAAGATATCGGATCATTCTCAGCCATTGAAGCCCACGGGCTGGGGGTGGGGGGGACTTGAGCCTCTTTCTCTCTCTCGTTCTTGGCCCAGCCTGCCTCCCGGGATGGTTGGGAATAAAACAAATGGAGAAGACTGCTGCAGTTGTCTCACTTTTCAACTGTTGGGGAAAGGCAGTAGAAAACTCAATTAAAAAGGATCCCCCCCCCCGCCTTTCTGCTTTGAATTTAAAATATCTACCTGAAGTTTCCTTCAATTGCTGTCTTGTTTAAGAAATAATGAAGGAATCTTGCCTGCCTGGAGGGAAGGGAATATGCTGGAATGGGGGTTCAGTTTTTCTCCTGATCCATGGCTTCCTTTATTCTCCCGCCCCCTAGTAAAGTGACAGGCTGTTCCACAGGCAGGAGGAGGAAGGGTCTAGTGAGGCTCATGAGAGGAGGAGCCTTCCTTCCTTCCTTCCTTCCTTCCTTCCTTCCTTCCTTCCTTCCTTCCTTCCTTCCTTCCTTTTTACCTCATCTTTAGTACTTTATAAGTCACTCAAGGCAGCAAACATACCCACCAATATTCCTTCTTTCTCTTTTCCCCCCACAACCACCACCCTGTGAGATGGGTTGGATTGAGAAAGAGTGACGTCCTCAAAGTCAGACAGCAAGTTTCACAACTAAGCGTAAACTATAAACTGTGTCTCCCAGCTCCTAAATCTAATACCTTAATCCAGGTTATTCGAAGGCTGGATCAACATTGTAGTTTCCCGCAGGTCAGCGGAGGGGGAGATGGGACGGATGCCTCCTGCTGCACTCTGCCAACCGAAAACTGGCCGTGTGGAGGCCCTGCGAGGCTGATAGAGGTACTGCGGACTGGTCCTTTCATATTTCCAGGCTGGCACCGCAGGCCAGATTTAAGCACCCTGCTGGCCAGATGCTGCCTGCGGGCCTTGAGTTTGACACCCCTGCCCTATAACCATTCTAGACAAATGGCTGCCCAGCCTCTTAAAAAACCTCCAGTGATGGAGCTCTGAAGGCAACCTGTTCCATTCGTTAATTGTTCTCACTGTCAGGAAATTTCCCTTTAGTTTTAGGCTGCTTGTCTCCTTGATTAGTTTCCATCCATTGCTTTTTGTCCTGCCTTCTGGTACTTTGGAAAATAGGTTGACCCCTCTTCTTTGAGGAAGCCCCTCAAATATTAGAACAGTGCTATCATGTCACCCCTGTCCTCCTTTTTACTAGAATAGACATCCAATTCCTGCAACCGTTCATGTGTTTTAGCCTCCAGCCCCCTAATAACGGTATCTTTGTTTTTCTTCTCTGCACTCTTAAGTATAGAGAGAAGCTCTGCTTTCCCCCCGCTGGTCATCACTTCCTTGCCATGTTCTCCCATTAGCGCACCAATAGTTTCCTTGACTTTTTTCTTAGTTTTTACATCTTGGAAAAAAAAAAAACTTTTTAAAATTATTTTTGACTTCAACTTTATAGATTTGGGCTATATGCTGGTATTCTGCCTTAGATATGTGTCCCTCTTTCCACTTTTTATACTTACCCTTTAGTCTTCCAGTTTATCAGAGACTTCCTTATGTAGCCATGCTGGTTTCTTCTTGGGTTTCTTATTTTTCTTTTTCAGTGGTATTGTGGCGGACTGAACTTTAATCACATTTTTTTCAGAGTTTCTCAAGCTTACTGAGTTTTCCCCTTTAAGATCTTCATTCATGAAATCCTTCCCAAGATCTATCTAAGTTTGTTGAAATCAGCTTTTTTAATGACTAAGATGCTGCTTTGATTTTGTTCTATGGTTTGTGTTTGTATTACATTGAATTCTAATATGATATGGTCACTCTCCTCCAAAGTTTCTTGCTACTTCAACCCCTTCTCCCTAAGTCTCTCTGGTATAAAATACATACTGAAAAATGGATCAATGGCAAACTAGAATGTTCTGATTTTAAGGTTTCTAAAGCTGAGAAATTTCAGTGTGGTTACAAGATTTGACCTCTGACTGCTTCTGCACTTGGTAAACCTTGGAGAAGGGGGAGGTCCAAAACAGTGCCTATTTTTTTAATATCAAAAGGGGAATACTTTTATCTCAAAACATGTTTTCTGAAAGAACAAGGTGGTGGTATGATGTTTAAATGCCTTGTGCTTTTTTCAGTCCCTTTTTGCAGATGTAATTGATGAGTACTAGCAATGGGAGAGCAAGGTAGTTTGAAGGCCTAGATTTAAGAACAGAATTGTTGAAGAATAGAATAGCAACCTAGAATTGTTCTAGGCCCTAGAACAGGGGTCGGCAACCTTAAACACTCAAAAGAGCCATTTGGACCCATTTCCCAAAGAAAAGAAAACACCAGGAGCCACAAAACCCTTCCTGTGCCTGACTATTTCCTGAGCGGCCACAAAACTAACATATGTAGTTGAATGAAATGTTCTATTTTCTTCTGAAACTTTTCTTTTCTTGGATTTATCCACGGTTGGCCTACCGGGAGTTGAAAAGCTCAATAAATCATGTGCCGGTGGGTGTCGCACATTGGCGGTTGTGACACATATTTTGAGCAACAGAGAGCTGCAGCAGAGGGATGAAAGAGCCACACACAGCTCCAGAGCCACAGGTTGCTGACCCCTGCTCTAGAACAATTCTAGATTGCTGTTCTGTCCTTCAGCAGAGGAGAGGAATAGTGTAATTGGAAAGAGCAGCCAGGAAGCTGCTACAGTTAAACCTAGCTTCATTAATCTTCAGGAAATAAGTCAAAGCATTTAGTGACAGGTAAAATGTTAGTGCTTATCCAGGTCTGATCTTCGTTTTGCTATATGCTCAATGACTGCCTTATACGTCAGACGTTTTTTCTCATTCTGATTTTTTTCTTCCCAAACTAATAATGTAGATGGGAATTTTGGATACAGAATGGCTGAGAAGAAACCTTCCCAAGGGCAACCATGGCTGCTACTACTGATAGTTGCTGTTGCCTTCGTTCACTTAGTTGTGTGCCCATTTACAAAAGTAGAGGAGAGCTTTAATCTTCAAGCTATACATGACATTTTGTATGAGAAGCTGGAATTAGATAAGGTAAATCTTGTTACTTTCTGATTGTTCTCTTTTAAATTTAGTTTGCTACAGAGTTATTTTCAAAGCCAGTCGCATCTTAGCATTTGTAATTATACTAATACTCTGTTGTGCCCAACATTATTATTGCCTGTCATATATTTTTACATGAATATAGAAGAGTAGAAACAATAGCTAATCATTTAGCTGGATTAAAAGAAATTTTTGCCATCGTGGATTATCTGATTGAGGAATTATCCAGGATTAAGTGTTTAATTCTAGTACTTTGTTCACCAACTGTATTAAAAAAAACTGCTGGATAATCTGCAGGCCATGTGAGCCTCCACTTACCCATATATGCAGTCCTCAGAGCTCCCCATGCTTTTTGATTTTTGGAGGCATTGTTATCTCCTCATTTATTTTCAGTTAAATCCCCAGGAATTATTCCACTGGTGTCTTCCATATCAATTTTGGAGCAAACATTGATGACTAATTTGAATTACCTTTGCTCTTTCTTAACTAAAGAAGTATAATAAAATTATAGAATTTCTTTTTGCAGTTATTTCTATATATCTGTGTTATGATTTTTTTATTGCAGTATGATCATCATGAATTTCCTGGAGTTGTCCCGAGAACATTCATTGGTCCAATTTTTATTGCTCTTCTTTCCAGTCCAGCCATCTATATATTGTCCCTTTTACAAATGTCAAAATTCTACTCCCAGCTGATAGGTATGAGATAAAGCCACATTTCTTTAAGTTTTTTTTATTGCATTGTAAATCATTGTAATTTCTAATACTGTTATATATAGCCAAAGTCACATAGACTGTGAACATTACCTGTTATTTCTATTACAGATAATAAACCTGATTTTTCATTGTTATTCATGTTATTTTGCCATCAGTCCGAGGAACCCTAGGCTTGACAGTGATTTATGCTCTATGGCGGCTACACAAAGAAGTGAGAAAACAGTTTGGTTATACTGTATCCCTGATTTTCTGCCTAATAACAGCTACTCAATTCCACCTGATGTTTTACTGCACTCGTACCCTCCCCAACGTATTTGCGCTGCCTATTGGTAAGTACTGAGCGTGCTTTTCAAAACCTTCCTTGATGGGTAAATAATGCTAAAGCACTGTTCACAATGACATGTAGCAACAAGGATTGTGATTGGCTTGAGATGTTGTCTTGCCCACCGCTGAGAAGGCCAGCAGACACAAATGCCCTCGATGTCTGAGGTGCATAAATCAAGAATGGGAGTCGCTAAACCCACCAAGCTATAGGATGGGAGCAGTGGTGAAATGTAAAATTTGTTACTACCGGTTCTTTGGGCGTGGCTTGGTGGGGGGGAGGGTGTAATGTGACTGGGTGGGCGTGGCCAACTTTTTTTTTTTTACTTTTAAAAGCATTTTTTTTACAACCTCTTCGGCCAAAGGTTGTAGAAAAAATGTTTTTAAAAGGCTCTGACGATCAGGCAACTCATCTGGGATTGTCAGAGCCTTTTAAAAGCATTTTTTCTACAACCTCTTTGGCTTTTAAAAGGCTCTGACGACCCCAGCTGAGCCACACGATCATCGGAGGCCTTTTTATTATTATTTTTAAAAGCATTTGTAGAAAAAATGCTTTTAAAAGAAAAAAAAAGCCTCCAATGATTGCGCGGCTCAGCTGGGCATGGGGGGGGCAGGGATTTCTGCTACCGGTTCTCCGAACCACCCACCGCCATCGCTACCGGATCAGGCGATCCGGTCCGAACCGGGAGCATTTCACCCCTGGATGGGAGACCACATATTTTTGAACTCCCTTCCCACTACAATTATTGAAAATCAGAAACATAAAATACCAGGAAAAAAGAGAACCTAAAATAGGCTTAATATTATTTAGTAACCATCTCCACTCCCAAACACAAAAGGTAAAATAAATCAGGAAGTTCTGGCCCAACTGAATTGAGATCCTTACTCCAACCTGTAGCACTCTCTCTCTTTAGAATGGTATGTGTATCCCCCACCTCCAATCATTTTCTTCCAATGGTGCAATTTATAATCCTACAATATGCTTTAAGTGGAATGAACTTAAAAAATTTACTGGAAGTTTGATTTTGATTATGTAGCAGGCTTGTTACTATATTTTTCAGACTATAAAATGCATCGGAGTATAAGACGCACATTAGTTTTTGGGGAGGAAAATAAGGGAAAAAAAATTCTGCCTACCAGCATCCATCTGGCTTGCATCCTTAGCAAACAACCTGGAACAGGTATATTAGCCTGATTCAGCATGAACAGCTGATTGGTGGGTGGACCAGCCTCCCGGAATACCCCCAATCAGCTGTTCCCAGAGATGAATTTTAGCAACAGGTTCACTGGTTGTGAACGCATGCATTTGAGAGGCTGCGTTTTAGCCCTCTGAAAGCTCAGTTTGAGAGGCTGCGTTTTTAGCCCCTGAAAGCTCTGAGAGGCTGCATTTTAGGTCTCCACATGCCCCATTTTTGGCATCACATTTTCAGGTGGCGATTGGCGGCGATGTGCTTTGGCAATCACTGCAGCCCTGAATGGGGCTTTTGGAGGCTGAAAACGCAAGCCAAGGAGGGGGCAATGGTCTGTGGCAATGACTGCAGCCTGGAACAGATATAAAACGCGATGCGCGGAGGCTGGTGGGTGGGGCCGGCAGGTGGGTGGGACTACATTTGGTGTATAAGACACATCCAAATTTTCACCCTCTTTTAGGAGAGGAAAAGTGTGACTTATACTCCGAAAAATACAGTAACTGTTTTGCTATATTTAGATCCTGACAATGACCAAGAAGCTAAGTTACTAATACCCAATTTGTCTGTTCATTTGTTAATCAGTTTTACTAGCAGTTACATCTTGGATGCAACAAAAGCACCGCTCGTTTATTTGGTTCTCGGCTTTGGCGATCATTGTCTTCAGAGCAGAGCTTTGCATATTCCTGGGTCTTATGCTACTGATCACTCTATTGAATAAAAAACTCTCCGTTATGAAAATGCTTTTCTATGCTGCTCCTGCAGGGGCTTTTTGGCTAGGTGAGTGTGGTTTTGAATTAGTGGGATTTCCTTCAAAAGTGGCTCTTCTAAAACTACATTGCAAAACTTTTAATGACATTACTTCATTAAGTGTTGTACCTTATGATTCTTGACGAATGTATCTTTTCTTTTATGTACATTGAGAGCATATACACCAAAGACAAATTCCTTGTGTGCCCAATCACACTTGGCCAATAAAGAATTCACTTCACTTCACTTCACTTCTACTCTACTCTACTCTACTCTACTCTACTCTACTCTACTCCACTCCACTCCACTCCACTCCACTCCACTCCACTCCACTCCACTCCACTCCACTCCACTCCACTCCACTCCACTCCACTCCACTCTACTCTACTTCTCATTTTAAAAGATGGAAAAATTCTGCACTTGGTTTAGTGTGCAGTTATATAGTCCTTTGTGGGACTCTGCTCTTTGTTCATCAATTGTGCAAGTAGATCATCTTAGTCTGTGGATTTAGTTATCTTATAAGAAGGTTTAACAGTAACACAGTTGGAAGGGACCTTGGAGGTCATCTAGTCCAACCCCCTGCTCACACAGGAGACCTGTACTAGGGATTCGAACCGCCAAATTGCCAATCTTTCTGATTGACGAGCTCAGTGTCTTAGCCACTGAGCCACATAGTCAGGTCCTACAGTAAATGGCAATGTATTTAATACAAAAGAGAACCAGCCAGTTCTGTTGCACATAGAGGCTCCCTTGCTAATTCGAAGTGGAGCCCTGGGTGTCTCCCAAAGTCCTATCTGAATGGCAGATCTTGCCTCCATGTTTTTAATCCTATGAAATCAAACCAATGTATTTAACCTCAGGCAGAAGGGGCAATAATTACAGCCCTTTTCAAGTCACAGCCTTGTGATTCTGCAGGCTGTGCAGTCAAATCAATATTTCAGGTAATGGGCTGATTTTCATCCAGTTCTGGAATGACAGTCGTAATTATTGGTTCAAGGCATGTTGAACTGACTAAGTGATTTTTGCATAGCTCCTCACTTTTGGCTCTTTTCTCCTTTTAGGACTCACAGTGGCTGTGGATTCTGTGTTTTGGAGGCAGCTCTTGTGGCCTGAGGGAAAAGTACTTTGGTATAACATTGTCTTAAATAAAAGCTCCAACTGGGGAGTATCCTTTTAAACATGGAGGAGATAGAATTCTGTAGCACAATTTAAATGAGTTCAATATTCACAATGTGAGAAGGAATAACTGGAAATAGCTAGATGAGGTAAAAAGTCTTGTCATGAAAATTCTTTATTTTGCATCCTTTCCAAGCCACATCACTTTCTTGTCATAGCAAGAATTGAAATTTGTATGGAACTAAATCTTAAATGTCCTCAGCCATTTTTATTTCTTACACCTGATTCCACATTTCTCATCTTATTCTCCTGATATCTGTGGATACCTTTGGTGGTAGAAAATTGTTGTCATGCAAGGTTCCAGCTCCTATAGAAGGGTGTGAGTATTGGAATGGAGAGAATAGTGATGGGCTCAGTGGCTCAGGCCAGTTAATACTGGTTTTTTTTTTGTTTTTCAGCCCAAATTTGTCACTTTCAAAGTGACATGGAAATGATCACTTATAAAAAGGACATGATCATAATTGGTGCTACAAAGTTCACTTCACTTAATAGGAAGATTCATATCAGCCTTAAAACAGACTTTCTCTCTTACTGAATCTGGAACTTTAAATCCTCAGAAGTTGCACACAAGTGACTGAATTTCAAATGGCTGCTTTCAGTGTTGCAAGCTCGGAACAGTAGTTCAAAAGTTTGAACATCCCAGTGTAGCTCATTCTGTGGCTTGATATTGTTTTAATTCTCCAAGCTAGGAAGATTCAGAAAGCACATTGGCTAATACAACAGGAGGCACAGATCCATCTTTGCTGTCATGTGCAATAAGGTGAGGTAAGGGACAGGGTGGCAGTGGGGATGAGTTAAGAAAACATACAGTGGTGCTTAAAAGTTTGTGACTTGTTTAATTGCTTTCTCTCTATCCACTTTTAGGAATTGTGTAGAGGTTAGATCATGTTTTATGTCGTACTTATATAGAAATAATGACAATTCAAAATGGTTCACAAGCTTAAAGCATCATTGTGTACTGTTGTTTGCATAATAGGTATACCTTTTTTTACCTTTTCCTAATTGAAAATTAGAGTTCACAGGTTCCAATAAAATCCCCATTATTTTTGCATGTCTTTTGTTTTTGTTTTTTTAGGCTGGTTATCAAACAAAAGTGTGCATTATTCAATGCATGTACCTTGTGTTGTGCTGTTTTTTTTTTTTTGACAAATTTCCAAATGGAAAGGGATACAGTACATAACTGATAGCATAATTATAATCTTTTGGATTGCCAAGTCCAAAAGCTATGTTGTCTTGTTCTTCAACCAGCTTTGCAAGCAGATAGCAAAAAGTGTGCATTATGAAAAAGGCTTCAATTTAACAGACGAAACGGTGTTTTTGTTGTTATATTTATAGATTTTGTTAAAGTGAGTGCATTGCCGCTTTTTTTTTTGCTGGTCTCAATTCTATGCTTGTTGATAGGGGCAGAGTCCACAAAGGGCAAAAACGGCCTCCCCTGTGCAACAGAGGTCCTCCGGAGGGTCCGTTTTTCACCCTCCCAGAGCCTCTGCACGCGCCCTGCATTTGGGAGGGGTGGGGCGGGGTGGGCGGGGTCAGCCAGTCCTTGGAACAACCGGTTTGGTGAACCAGATTAAAATTAATATCCGGTTTGCCCCAACTGATGCAAACTGGCTGAATCCCACCCCTGGGTATCATATTGATTGGGGAGGTCATATGGGTGAGCAACATAGTTTGGGAAGGGCATGACTGGGAGTGTAAGAAATGTCACTGCGTTTTTGTATTTACCAGATGAGCTCTTATTTTTGAACTCTAAGACTTACCGTAGCTTGCCAAGTTCTTATCAGTAAGCTAACTGCACATGTCTACATTCTTTCACTTTCTTCTATCTTTCTTTGTTCTCCGTCCAGGAGAGGTGGCCGGGAAAGCTTTGCCAAGATGTAACTAATTAGATTAGTAAGATGTTTTATTTTCTTTATAACAAGTAAATGAGTTTTTCTTAGAAAATATATCTTCGGGTTTATTTTCTTAAAGTATGCTTCAAGGGAAAAGCCTCGATCCACTTCTCTAAATCAAGGAGCAATTACCCAAAAGCAGAATGGGATTAATTGCCACCCTGACAAGAAAGGTGCTGTGTGAATCAGGGAGTTGTTGGGAGGTGGCACAGGTAGGGAGAACGCACATGAAGGACATGGTCCAGAAAAAGTGTGTGAAGGCTCCTTTCTCCTTGTTCCTTCATTTCTCCCTTCCTTTCCCTTTGCAGCAGGTGACTGCTGCTGGGTTGGAGAAGGTGTGAGGTGTTGTGGGACTGGCTGGAAAACTTCCACAGAATGTTGAAAATGAAGATCATGTAATCGCAGCAGAAGCCTAGCAGTGTAGCAGCAGCAGCTAGTAGCACTGAGTAACCATTCCCTTTGAAGTCATGGGTCCCAAATTTTGAATGTATTCTTAAGTTAGCCCATTTGAGGTACCTCAGTTCAAAGATTGTTAACCTACGATGCATTGTATCTCAAACAATGGAATTCTGCTAAATCTGTGATTCTCTTCACACAATGTATTGTGTGGTTTTGTTGGTTACATAAAAGTCTAGACTTAACTCACGAGTTCTTCAGTGACAAATTAGGGGCGTCTGAGGTGAGGTAATTGGGAATGGGGGATGTTTATGTGTGGGTGCATTAGCATACATGCTTTTTACTTTTTTCAAACAAGTAAATGAAAGAGCTGATTTTGTATCTCACTGTATATATTTTATAATGTTATGTATGATAAAGTAGCTTATTTATGCAGCAAAGAAACAAAAACATAAGAAAACATGGAAAAACAGGGTTTTTTTTTCTAGAAAGTTTCAAGTGGCTATATGATGTTCTAGACCAGTGTTTCTCAACCTTTGTACCTTGAAGATGGGTGGACTTCAACTCCCAGAATCCCCCAGCCAGCGCTGCTACATTTTAGAAATGTAGAAGATACCACACTGAGAAAATTATTAATTCAAATAGTCATTTTTAATTTAAAAAAATTCCTTAACTGTCTTTTTAAAGACCTCGCCATTTTTATGGTATTTTTACTCTGCCTTGCCTCGCGCTCTGGGTTGCAGTATTGTATTTCTACTACTAGGAGCAGTAGACCGAAGATGTTGGGTATTAATTCTACCCTCACTTGGTTTTATTTTCTTGTATTCCTTTCTCCCACACAAAGAGCTGCGGTTTATAATATACACATTTCCAGTTTTGAATATAGTGGCTGCCAAAGGCTGCTCTCGAATGTAAGTATACTTGTACATAATTATTTAATTTCTTTTTCAAGATCTTGACTTCATTATTCACCGCTTGCTAGTTTACCAATCATATTGTTCTCCAAATAACCTTGATAGGAATTCTGGGAGTCTTAATCATCTTGTGGGCCCCGGATTGGGAAAGGCTGACTTGGAATAAAAGATTCTTATTTTGTCATTCCCTCAGGGCACCAGTCACTTAATATTGGCCTTAAGACCTGATGAGAGTGAATAAGATGTAAAATGGATGAAGAGTGACATTTCCCACGACCTTTTGGATTAGAAAATATGCAAGCTGTTTAGTCCTATGAATTTTAAACCACAGCAAACTAACCTCTGCCTTTACAAAGGATGAAAAAAAAAATCCCCATAAAAACAAATCTTATTTTGTTAGTGCATATTATATATAGTAAATTCTGCCCCCCTGTTGCTCTTTAAAGTCCAGTAAAACAGCAGTCCGAAACCTTTCTGGCTCCATGGATTGGGAGGGGGGAAGGGATGGGGGTGGGGGGAGAGGATCGTTTTCCATGCACAACTTAATCCTGCGCATTCGCAAATGAAGCTTTGCATGCTCGCCTACCACTCGTGTTGCCTGGTTCTCAACAAGATCCACAGCCGAGGGGTTGGGAACCTCTGCACTAAAAGTTTGAACTTCTTCCAAGATTGCAAAGTTTTACTTTCATTTTTGTCTAATCAGGATTTATTATCAACCTGAATAAATTGACTAGAACAGTGTATAATATTCTAAATCAGGTTGATTTTGACCTGTGTTTTAGAGCTAGGGTTAATTGCAGTTTAGGGTTTGAGTATCATGCTGAAGCACACTTTAACTGAAGATGGACATGCAAATTTCAGAGCAGAATTGTTGTGCATGTAGGACGTAATCCCAGGGCTCTTGCCTCTGACAGTAAACAAGTTCAATACGATACAAAAATGACATTTACAGTTCATATCACCTAACGTTCAATGTGATCTTTCAACAGCCATGTATTGGAGTCAGAAATATTGTGCCCACTAAATACGCAATTTTTCTTTCTTACACAGTCTAAACAATTACAAGAAATCATGGTTATACAAATTAGGCACTCTGTTTGTTATAGCACACCTCTTTGCTAATGCTGCTTACTCAGGAGCATCGCTCTATGTGTCCCACTTCAATTACCCTGGAGGGGTTGCTATGCAAAAACTACACCAGCTGGTACCTCCAACAGCAGGTGAGTAAAACTGGGTTGATAAAAAAAAAAGTCACCTGGTGGCTTGGTACCTTTTCAAGCCCCTTCTGCAGATTGAATGAAACTAAACACGGGGCATTTTTTTTGTTGCTGCACTCTGTGAGGTTTCAAGAGATAAAAGTGGCAGCTTTAAAGCTTGTTCTTTTAAGCCTTACTCTGCCTTTTCCCATTTTGAGGGTGTGACCTGTGATAGGGTGTGAGGAAGACAACACAGCCCACAAAGCAAAATAAGTTGGAAGGCCCTATGATTTTTTTTTTTTAATTTGATTTATATGCTGCCTTTCTCCGGAGACTCAGGGCGCCTTACAGTGCATTAAGCAATAGCCTTCATACTTTTGTATATTTTATACAAAGTCAGCTTATTGCCCCCACAAACTGGGTCCTCAATTACACATTTGCGTACATTTTGAACCCCCTATGGAATTGGAGGAACCGTGCCATGAAGGCAATTCATGGCATGGTGGTGCAGTGGACTAAACTACTGTTAAAGTTCAATTCTCACCAGGCTCAAGGTTGACTCAGCCTTCCAACGGGAGCTCACCCCATTATGCGGCACTAGGGATTCGAACCGCTGAAACTGCTGACCTTTTGATCGACAAGCTCAGTGTCTTAGCCACTGAGCCACCACATCCCTCTATGATGTTGGTACATATTATCAAATTAGCTTCTTTAACAATGGTGACAGTACTGGGAATGGAGATTGTTAACTGTGATGTTAAGAAGAGTGTGTGCACTCATGCACTTTACTATGAATAATATGGCAATGTCATATATGTTCTTACATTAAGATAGGCATTGCCATATAATTTATATTATAGTGAGGACTCCTAAGCAGGCAATAGAGAGCTACCCCTATCCTTCTATTGTTTCTCTGCAAGTGGTACTTGGAGGCATTCTGCACCCACCCAACCCAGAGATGATGCTAAATAATTATCCCTTAATAGACTTGTCCTGCTTGGATTTATCCAATCTGCTTTTAAAGCCATCCAAGTAAGGGGTCATCATTGCTATGTCTTGGCATAACAAATGCCAAGAATTATTTCATTCTGTGCAAGAACTGTTTTCCTGTACCTGTTCTAAGTCTTGCAGCCACTTTCATTTGATGATCCCAGTCCAGAGTCTTCGACTTACAACAGTTCATTTAGTGACCATTCAAAGTTACAACTGCACTGAAAAAAAGTGACTTGTGACCATTTTTTCACACTTTGCACCATCCCCATGATCATGTGACTGAAGTTCAGATGCTTGGCCATTTTAGTTCATATCTATGACCATTGTTGTGTCCCAAGATCATGTGATCGTCTTTTGCGACCTCCTGACAAGCAAAGTCTATGGGGAAGCCAGATTCACTTAACCACCGGTGTTACTAACCTATCAACTGCAGTGATTCACAGAGGCAAGAAAGGTTGTAAAATGGGGTAAAACCGTAACAAACATCTCACTTAACAACAGAAATTTTGGGCTCAGTTGTGGTCATAAGTCGAGGTCGTATTTGATCTTTGTATTCTGACAGTTGGCAATCAAGTGATGGAAAGTTTGTCATTCTTAGCAGAGCCTTTGTGAAGCTATATAGGAAGGGGTTTGCAAGGGCTATGCAAGTAGCTGCCCTGAGTCTTCGGAGTCTTTGGAGAGGGGCGGCATATAAATTTAATTAATTAAATTAAATTAAGTATACAGTAACAGGCATGCAGTGAGCTCAGCAAAGAATCTTCTCAGACAATACATTGAGGGGTATTTTGAATACTCAGTATGGCTGTTTCAGAGCCTCTTTCCAGATATCCAAGCAGTGAAAGAATGAACAGGAGATAACTTCCACAGAAAGTGCTGTTTTCATTTTGTTGAGGCCCAAAGGCATTTCTGTCAGTAAATAAGTCACTAGATGTTGGTGCTTTGCTTTTTTTTTCCTCACGTGAGCTGTTCCTTTAATTCATATTTTTTTTTTTAATGGGCTAAATTCTAGGTTGAGCACCTTATTCATTAATTTTAAGTACGTATATATATTCCACACCTAGCATCTCCAGTACAATAGGCAGGTCAATGTTTTCTACTTCAGTTTTTGGAATTTAGGATTTTTTTTTCAAAGAATAAAATAAATACAAATCCGCAAGCTTGCCCATGAGTATAGACTGGAATCTCTCCTTACTTTCACATATATTGGTTTTGGGTTTTTTTAATTTGTTTTGTTTTGTTTTTCTGCAGATGTTTCTGTCCACATTGATGGGGCTGCGGCACAGACTGGTGTGTCTCGATTTTTAGAAGTCAATTTGGATTGGAAGTAAGTCTATTGTGTGTGTTTGTATGTATAAAGGAAGATTGTTTTTTTTGCAGTTTGTTATATATCAGAGGTGTCCAATCTTGGCAACTTTTAAGAATTTTTGACTTCAACTCCCAGAATTTCCCAGCCAGTCATAGGGGAATTCTGGGCATTGAAGTCCACAAGTCTTAAAAGTTACCAAGGTTGAACACCTCTGTTATATACAAATGAGATGATCATCATGATGATCTCTTGCTCTTAAATTTATTTTTGTCTATTCAGGGCTAATATTCTTCAAACTCTTAGTCTGAATGTTGCCTAGGAATTCATCAACACACAAGGAAAGGTCAGGTTGTCTATTCCTTGTCTCCTAATAGTTCTTCTCTTTGCAGTGAAGATGAGGTGCCAAGCATAAAATAGAAACTAACATACAGATAATCTAAAACTGATACCCTATTACAGTGATGGTGAACCTTTTTGGCACTGAGTGCCGAAAAGGGAGCACGCACAAACATCTGGGCCACAACCCGGAAGAGGAACTGTCCAGGACGCATGCGTGTGCCCAAAAATGAACATCCGGTTTCAGCTACTGAATTTCCTGTTTCAGCCAGCTATTCTTTCGGGTTTCTGATGCGCACGCACGATGATCAGCTGGCTGGCATGCATGCTCATGCAGGAAGATGGAAGACCAGCTCTCCCAGTTTCCGGCACTGCCACATGCAAAAAAGCCAGCTGATCGTCGCACACGAATGCACACCAGAAACCCAGAAGAAGAACAGGCTACGCTGTGTGTGCCAGGCGACATGGCTCTGTGTGCCACTTCGGGTACGTGTACCATAGGTTCACCATCACGGCCCTATTATATACATCAGAGTAAAAGAACCTGTGACCTTCTAAACATAACTACAACTCCCAGGTTATCCTGGTGAGCTTAACCAATAGTGGACGATGGTGGGCATTGATTTTCAGCAACCTCTTTGAAAGATCACAGATTGTGACCTTTTAAACTTAAACCGGCCAGTACGCTCCCATAGAGAGGGGCTCCTCCGGGTGCCGTCGGCCAAACAATGTCGGCTGTCGGCCCCTAGGGGGAGAGCCTTCTCTGTGGGGGCACCTACGATTTGGAACGAGCTCCCCCCGGAGATACGTAGGATCCCAGATCTGCGCACCTTCTGCCGCACGCTTAAGATTTTTCTATTTTATCAAGCTGGCCTGGCCTAAATCTTCCCCCTTTTTAAATGTGGAAATTTTAAATTTTTAAATTTTAAATTCGTCTTATTTATAGGGGTATGGGTAAGGCGTTTTAAATTGGGGAGCCATTTTAGATTTAATTCTGTTTTAAACGTATTTTAATTGTTTATATTGTATGTTTTTAATTTTGGCTGTTCACCGCCCTGAGTCCTTCGGGAGAGGGGGCGGTATAAAAATCTAATAAATAAATAAATAAAATAAATAAATAAATTGTCCACCTCTGATTTCCTAGCAAGGTTGGGTAAGGCTTCTTTTGAAATCTCATTAGCTTCTGTGAGGCAGGAGTGTGTAATGAGTGGCCTCCAAACTTAGTTTTTGTTCATCTCTGTAGCCCTCTATTACATCACTATTACTCTGACCATTTTGAGGTGGAAAACCACAACCATTGTACTGCAAACCTAGTACAGGGAAAAAGCTCCACTTTTTTCATCACTATCCACCTCTGCCATTCCAAAATATTAAATATAGCTACCAGACATCAACATTCTGCCTAGCCTGATGCATGGCCTGACAGCCTCTTGTCCTAGATAAGGACATTTGCTTTCTGTATTCCAGAGTGTTCATTAGACCAAAGGGTATTTATATTTAAACAGATCCCCTTTAATTTGAGAGGTGTGTCAGAAATTACTTTTGTGTGTCTTGGTTATTTAGTTTCAAATGAGGAGCTCCTGCTTTTATACAAGATATGTACCTAAGTTCAAGCTACCTCCTGGCAAACCACCAATTAAAAACAAGCTTTTTATGGTTTCTTTACATCTTGTTCATAACATCAAAGTAATTTTGCAGTTGTAAGCAGATGTCTAAAATTGTTTATTAGATTTTTGCAAACAACAAAGGTATATATTTTTCAATTACTATAAATCTGGGATACTTCTGTGTGCAAAGGTAGAAAAACTTGAAGTTAACCCTAGTTGTTGCCAAATCACATTAATAGAAATCTGGGTAAATAGGTTGCATATTCCAAAATCAGGGTGTACTACTCATTCAAAAATCTCAATCATCAATTAAATATATGCAAATCTACTGATTTGTTTTATAGCTTCTCTTTCTGTTTAGGCAAGCATTTGGGATACCTAAAATGGTTTAAAAATATTAAAACAAATACTAAACTAATTAAAAGATAAAACCCTGGCTAAAAAGATATGCCTTTATTGCCTTTCTGTATACTGAAATCGTGGTGATTAAATGCAGCTCCAGAGGGAGCTTGAAGGAAGTTCAGGAGAAGGCCTTTTCCTACATGCCAGTTAGATGAATCTCTGACAGCAAGGGCATTTTCCGAAGGGCTTTCCATATAGATCCCAATGACTGGTCATGCTTCTCAATGTTAATACCAACAATATTTGCCTTATAAGTAATAGGCCATGTTTTGGCATGGGTACTACATGACCTCCATAATTTGCACAGGTTTGCAGCCTTCTGGCGACATTTTCCATCCATTTTCTGGATGATTTTCCATGCTAATCTATTCAAGGTATTTCATAGAACTTAGGATGCCCAAATTTACTCATTTGGGAAGGTCATGAGCCTTACTTGTGCAAATTTTCTCAGTAGAGGTGTCACCTGCAGTTCCAGTTGGCAGCAAAGAGCAGGTTGGGCACTCTGGACTCCTTACTTGATCTCTAGGGGAAGTGTAGCCTCATCCCCAAAAAGTTGAATCTCAGCCATTCAGTTTTCATTTAACCAACCGCATCTTTGCCGTGCCTGGATTTAATTTCAGTTTGGATAATTTCAGTCTGTTAATGAACTTAGGTATCAGAGTTGGATGATAAAAAGCAGTAGAAACAATATCATCAACATATCCCTTGAACCCTACACACGTGATGGCGAACCTATAGCATGTGTGCCATAGGTGGCACACAGAGTCCTCTTTGTGGGCACAAGCGCTGTCTTCCCAGCTCAACCAGCTGATCGTCAGGTTTCCGATGCACGCATGCACCATCCAGCTGGTCGTTGGGTTTCCAGCACTCTGGGGTGCGTGCGCGGGCGTGCATGTGCGTGCACTCCTTCCAGCTTGGGCACTTTGTGCCTAAAAGGTTCACCATCACTGCCCTACACCAAAGCTCCAACTGACCTTCCCTAATTATTTTATATAGATATTTGAAGAGCATGACAGATCCCCATGAGACACTAGTTTCTTTCTGCACACGATTCAGCAGAAAGGACCAGAACCACTGCAAAGACAGTGGAGAACAATCCCATTATTGAAGAAATCTGGGAGAACCACTAGGCCAGTCTCTTGTAGTTTTTGTTGTGGGTCAAACACTAAGGTGTTCATAACAGTCTCAATTCAATTTCTTGGCTGAAAATTTGATTGAAATACATATATTTTGTAGGTCAAGAGAGGGTTTTATTGTTTGTTTGTTAAGAGAGTTTTGTTCCTTGCTGTTTCTTGGCAAGATTTTTTGGGAAATGGTGCCATGTCCTTCTTTCTAGGGCTGAGAGAGATTGGTCCCAGAATTTGTGCCTAAGATGTGACTAGAAGTCATTGTCTAGCTTGGTGCTTTAACCACTATGCCAGATTCGCTCTCTTTAAGAGACACTTAAGCCTCCTTTAACCAAAAGTCAGTACTTCCCATTCACAAGATACTGTTGATCACTTTTCTTAATCTCTATTCTGGTTTGTTTAATCAGCTAAAAGAGAGCAACACACAAATAAACAATTGTTAGTCCTTATCCATGCACATTCTCCTTGAAGTCAGTAACCAAAAAGAATACAAAATAAGACAAGTAATTGCTAAAGTTACATCCTCACAATCTGATTCAGTGACTGCTATCAAGACCACTCTATATCCTCAGTTAAGTAGTGATATAAATTGTCTAAAGTGAGCTATCAATTATTCTGGCCATCCATCCACATTGCCTGAATATTATGGTGAAGGAAATACCTCACAAAATAGAAAATCAGTTGTAGCCTATTCTGTGTAGACACAACCACAAGCAGAGAAGTAAGTAAGCAAGCTGCCTCAGAGGATCTCAAATGGCCTACACTCCATGCTTGATCTGAGATGATCTGAAGGAGAACCATTCTTTTATTTCATTTAAGACTTGATGATCAAAATAAATTCATTGGAACCATCTGATCTTTAATTCTCTTGCATAACAAAGCCTTAAGAAAATTACAGACATTTTATTGTCTTGCTTTGAAGATGGTCTGCAGTAGGCTTGACATAAAAGTTGATTCTGGCGAAGATTGATGCTCTTAGCATTATAAGCTTTGATTTGGGATGAAAGGATTTATTCAGGTCAGGAATGTTAGAATAATATTTAAGAGAATCTGTATTCTAATAACAGCTTAGTCAAAGGGAAGCACTGCCTGAAGCATTGGCCAGTTGTTTAGTTTCACCCAGCAGCTAGCATAAAGTTCTTGTTTCAATTAAAAGGTAAAGCTGACATTTCAACCTGGTTACTAATATGAAACTCTGGAGGAGGAGGAAATTTTTGTAGATGATGGAAAAGAGGCTCCTTGGACTATACTCTTAAGGCCACATTTGCACAACATGTTAAACCACTCCGGCTAGTTAATGTGAATGCATATACTACGTTCTTACCTTAATAATTACATCAGGTTAATCGGAATGCACCACTTCTCTGTTGTTAATTGTAATACAAAAACATTGGATAGTCACCATGTCTGATTAATAGTACTTAGAATGTTAAAACATGGCCATTTGTTGGTTTGTAGATGCTTTTGCACCACACCTTTATCTACTCTAATTTATGTGAATATATAGTTCCTTTAGTAGGAAGTGTGACTTTTGAAGATGGAATGTCGATCACTTCTGGTTGACGGGAAACCCTGGTTTATTAGTTGAGTGCAGATTTTAGTTAGTGTTAATGTTTGCCTAATCACAGGGAGTCATCCACCAAAGCTGAGCTGTGAATGGAACAGGGGAAATGAGATACAGCATGTGTTCACTAGTTTAATGTACTATACAAATTGTATGACATTTATATGCATGCTCCAGGGACTTGGAGATGCCATGTTATTTTCATTACATATGTTCTTCAGTGAGACTGGAAGTTGGCAGACAAGAATTTAGCAATCTGATAGCTCTTGAGCTCATAAATATTAAAAGGAAAAGATGGATGGGAGCAGAACAAATACCAAGCAAGACTGAAGGCATTAATTGGTATGATTAACTGGAGCCAGCCAGTCAGGCTCTCCTATTAGCTCCTTCAGTCTCTGTCCTCTTTCCACAAGAACTATTCTCTTCCATCCTTTTCACTGTTGAAGGATGCTGAGATTGTCAGTGCATGAAGACAGAGAGGTTGATTGGAATAATTTTCCTCCCACTCAAATTATCTTGCCAATGAAGCAGGAAGACATATAGACACTGAAGGCCCGTAACAGGAGCTTTGTTAGAATGAAAAAGACTAAGGATCTTGAAGTAGCAGAATGTAAGATTCATTCTGGAAATTTATAGAATTGATTGAAGAATCAGTTGGCTTGCAAAATTATTCTGGAAACAAATGGTAGTGGTGGCTAATAGTTATTTAAATGTTTAGACCCCACTCAAAACCCAAGTGCATGGGTTCATTCCATATTTCCTTTTTGCCAAATTCATCAGCTCTGGGCAGTTGATGCCAAACTCCAGTGATGTGCTTTCTAAATTGTGTATAATTCACAAATTGCTCACTTTTACTTTGTGTGTTCATAGAGAACTAAGTCCATTGGATTATATTGTTTACTTATAAAGTAAGCTATAAATTATGTTATAAACTATATTATATGAAGTATAATATATAAATACATAAAGTGTAATATATTTAGATTATATACTATATCATATAAAGTAAGATATAAATTATAAACTATATTATATAAAGAATAATATATAAATACATAAAGTGTAATATATTTAGATTATATACTATATCATATAAAGTAAGATATAAATTATATTCTAAAGCCAATGAAATTCTAGGTTGCATTAACATAGGGATAGAATCAAGGTCACATGAAGTATTAGTACCATTTTATAAAGCCTTAGTAAGACCATACTTAGAATAGTACATCCAGTTTTGGTCACCATATTATAAAAAAGATGTTGAGATACTCGGAAGAGTGCAGAAAAAAGCAACAAGGATGGTTAGGAGGCTAAAACATATGAAGAACAGTTACAGAAATTGGATATGTCTAGTCTAGTGAAAAGAAGGACTAGGGGTAACATGAGACTTTTATTTTTATTCTGTGGGGAAGTAGCTGGAGAAAGTTTGCTGGTTGTTTCATTTGTCTGAAAATCATACCAGTACCATCAATTTTCACCAATTACATTCAGAATAGGCCCTAGGAAGTGGTTGGGGGCAGCTTGTAGCCCTAAAGCTGCAGGTAGCCATCCCTGATCTAAATAATTCACTAGACAAAAACTCCCAAAATCCTATTCAATAAGCTGTGTTGCCTCTAGGTGTTGGGAACTTGTTTCAAAGAATAGAGAACTTAGAAGGTAACACAAGAGACATACTTTAACTAGATTTCCTCTGGCCATCACTAGTCTTCCTCTGATTGCCATAGCTACAATTGGGGGTAGCTCTGTCTCATTCTACAGATCTATTTTACTTTTCCTATAGCATTCCATTACCTATATCAGGGGTGTCAAACTGGATTTCTTTGAGGGGCAGAACAGCATTGTAGTTCTCCCCATGGGCCAGCTGGGAGAAGGGGGGGGGAGACGAGAGAGATGCCTCCTGCAGCATCCTGCCAACCAATATGGAGGGCGGGTGGACCGTGCGTGCCCACCCAGCCCCTGTGCCTCAATTTCTGCCTCCATGGCCTCCTGCAGCACTCTGCTGGCCAAAAGCAGGCCACACCAAGGCCCTGCGAGGCCCCCCGTGTAGCCTGTTTTTGGCCAGCAGTGTTGCTGGAGCCAGGGAGGCCAAAAGTGGGCCAAGGGGAGGCCACCCCGCAGCCCGTTTTGCCCGGCAGAGGCACCGTGGGCTGGTCCTTTGATATTTGCAGGCTGGGCCCACGGGCCAGATTTAAGCAGCCCGCGGACCATATCCGGCCCGTGGGCCTTGAGTTTTACACCACTGACCTATGTATGGTATGTTGCTTTTTTGTGGCTAATAAATGATTCTGAACCACCAAATTCTTAAACCACCTATTTCTGTGCCCATTCTGTTCTGTATAACTTGTTTGCCATTTATTCCAACAGTGATGGAATTACTTTACGTACAGCTTTAATACTGTATGTATTGCCTTCCCTTCCTGTTTTCTGCAATGGTTGACGTGATCCTATATTAAAAAATTCAGGTTCTTTAAGTAATCTACCATCCAGTTACCAAATGCCCTTTTAAGAATCCTCCCTGCTCTATGTAATTATTTCCTGCTTCATGGTTGTTTCCTATATTGCTTTCATAACGATCCTTCCTCTTGCTTGGCTACAACCTAAGTCTCCTGAATGTGGAGTATGGCTCAAGTCTTTACTTACCTTACACTGTTCATTCTCTTACAGATATGACAAAAGGGAAGACCTCAAACCGGGCAACCCACTTATGTTCTCATATACACATGTACTTATGGAGATGAATTCAGCTCAACTGTCACATTACAAGACAACTCACAAAGTCCTTGCGCATATTCCTGGCACCAGTGGAATTGGATTGAATTTTACTGCACTGCCTCCTATTACTTTAAACTTGAAATCCAAACTAGTATTGTTGGAAAAGCACCCTGTTTCTTTTGGAAAATAAAATTTGAACAAGTTTGAAATAGTTTTTGCTAGAATTGTGTTGCACGTGAAAGATCAATACTATTTGATCCTATTCATTTCACTTATGTGAAAAACTTTTATATAGTATATACTGCATGTAATGCCAGCTACATTTCAATCGGGGTGAAATTCAGTAGGTTCTGACGGGTTCTGGAGAACCAGTAGTGGAAATTTTGAGTAGTTTGGAGAACCGGCAAATACCACCTCTGGCTGGCCCCAGAGTGGGATTGGAATGGAGATTTTGCAATATCCTCCCCCCAGGAATGGGGAGGGAATAGGGATTTTGCAGTATCCTTCCCCTGGAGTGGGGTGGGAATGGAGATTTTGCAGTATCCTTCCCCTGCCACGCCCACCAAGCCACACCACGCCCACAGAACCAATAGTAAAAAAATTTGAATTCCACCACTGATTTCAATACAAAGTACATACATTCAAGACATGTTTTCATATAATTACATAGGAAATATACTAAATAGTTATTTTTTATGTAACATTATTGTGTGGTTTAATGTTTTCACATTGTTTTCTACCATGTGGAAAAATAGCACAATGTGCTATTTTGGGCCACAGTATAAAATTCTTATGAAAAATCTCATATACCTAAACCTGAATGTCATTAGGTTCAACAAAATCTGGAAATTAACGGATGCTATTTATTTTTATCTGTTGGGTGGTTTTGCTCATAGACAATATTTGCATATAAGAGAAGGCCCATCTTGTCATCCTGATAACATTTCTTAACCAGGTTTTCTTTTGTCAGTTATCAGCTATGGAGTAACCATAAAACAGTTATGGGAAAGTCAAGCTGGCCTTTAAAGTGTTAAGAGATAGCCAAGCATAAATCAAGAAAAATAAGACTGGATGTCAAAAAAATGCCATTTGTTTTAATTTCTTACAGGTTTTTAAGTGATAACTTCCAAATGAATATAGAGCTAGATCGTCAGCTATACTGACTGTTCTCACTGGCCAGATGAAGCAATGGGTTAAAAAGTATAATTGTGGGATGATCCACAATTTATAATTGAAGGTATGCAAGAAAATATCTTACATAACTCTTAAAATCATTCATTTTTAATCAGTGTACCTTGGCACAGTAGAGTGCAAATTGACTTAGACACAAGAAATACCATCCTGTAAAACTGGTTTAACTACGCTGATGTGTTCTCTTGTATGCTATTGTACAAGTTTAATCAATTTTGTTGTTCTTTTACATCAAAGAAAACGACGTCCTCCTTGATGTACAATTTATCTATTCACAGAAGCTGCTATTATTCAGACGGGAAACATTAACTTCTCATAAAAGCCTATGTTTAAAACCTGCAAAATTTATTGGGTATAGTCATCTTGTTTTGTACAACAGGCCCTGCTAAGAGTCAGCTACTGGAAGTTCAAAATACTACTTGGTTCCTTCTGGAAGAAAGTACTACCCTTTCTACAATTGCCACTTGGCAATTATTTAATGTGAATTGAGGTGTTCCTGATGTCTTCTATGTATAATCAGCTATGGTATGAATACAGTCTTGTGGCATCTTAAAAACAAACACATGTTCATTATGAAGGCTACTGCAAAGAAAAAAAAAACATCCATGAAAGCTTATAATAAATGGATTGCCATTCTGTAAGCTAACACAAGATTGGGGTTTTTTTGGAAGGGGAGAACCAGCATATTTCTATAATTATGGTCATAGCATAGTTAAAACTGGTACTCAAAGAAATTATACCTATGAAATGTTAAATAAATGACTAGATATAGGGAATCTATCTTCTAGAATTATATTTTTAGGCCTTAAATGTCACCTTTAGGCATATGAAATAAATAGATGTGTATTTCCTACCGTGTTTTCCTCAAAATAAGACATCCCCTGAAAATAAGCCCCATTGGGCTTTTGAGCACATGCCAATAAGGCCAACTGTGCTTATTTCAGGATTCAAAAAAAAATATAAGGGTCTTATTTTGGGGGAAACACGGTATTACTGAAAATTATTTTTGGCCAAGAGTGTTAAAACTATAAGGCTCGATGCAGTATTTTGACCTCATTTTAAGATGGTTTCAGAATATTTTAGTTTTCTACACTAACTGAAGTATGTGAAAGCATTGTTTTCTTTATTATTACATTTGAGCTGTGTAGATTTATGTTAACATTAGTCGAACTCTATCAAAGCAACCCAACATACCTTGTTACAAAGAATGAACTATTGTGGCCATGAGTGCTGTTACCCAATAGCCTTCCATATTTTCAGTTTTCTTACTTTTTAACTAGCCAAAATGTGTAACTGTGTAGCAAGTGTAAAGTTTCATTTTGTTAACCATGTGAGACCCACACATTATATAAATAAGCACGTGCATTCTATAAACCCAAACATTTGTGGCTACTGGTGGCTATCGCTTCCCAAATGTGTAAGCTAAATGGAAGAAAGGAGAGCCAGTTTAACCACCAGAGCTATTTGGAACAAGAATCTCTCAATGGCATAACAATAGCTCATAGCTATGTGTACCCACTGACCTTATCTCAAGTTGCTGTCTAAAACAACACTTTCAGTGTCAATGCACCACTGCTGCCTACAATTCTGACAATTTTAACATGGCCTGGTTTTATCTTAAATTCAGTAGAGGAATATATATATAAATAGTTAAACTGAGTAAGGTTTACCGTATGCGGTCATTTTTTTAAAAGCTCAATATTGTACTTACTGAAAATATTTCAAATATATTTGGGCCATACTGCATCATTACATCAGACATCTCACTGTATGGGAGACAAATACTACAACGAAATGTTTGATTGAAAGAACTGTAGAAACTTGCCTTCTAATTTTTACTCGAAAAGATATATCCAGATTATTGCCATACACTTTCCAGAATCACTAAATCCCCATTGCATTCTAAGGAGGAGGGGGGGGGGATGGCTGATGTAGACTCATTCTCTACAAATTGCAAATAAGATGTTTAATTTCAGAAACTGAATCCATCATTTATAAATACACTAAAACATAATAAATGCAAAAATTAGCCAGAGGTACAGTACAGTATTTTAACAAAACTACATCTTTCCTAAAAGCTGTAGTTAATTTCCCAAAGAATTTTATCAATGCATTGGGTGATGAGAAGAGAGTGAGAAATATTCTTTTAAAATGTGGACAGCAAATGCAAATGCTGGCTATTCTTACCTGCTGTCTGAGGATTATTAAAATTCTACAATATCCTACTTGGCTGATAGACACTATCAATTATGGTCAGTTCTACTATATAACATTCTATGCAAGATTCCTGTCTATGGGCTGTGCAAATTCTTCAGGTGCATGTGAAGTGCTTGTGCATGCAAGGACAATCCGATGCAAGTCCTGCGTGTTCTGAAGCACCTTTTCCAAAGTATTTGCACAATCTTAGAAAGGATATTCACTGAAAATCAACTTTGTGTAACAGAAATAATGGAAGAATGCCATATATAATTTTCAGTTACATGGGAAACCTCAACTACATTTTCCCAAGAAGTAATGTTTAATTCATTCAATTGTAAAAGACTTGGCATGAGGCCCTTTCTTTATATTTTTTTTTATCTTTCAATGCACTGCATTAAATAACAAACATTAATTGGAAAATTTTGAAAATAAACACCCAAAAACCTTATAAATACTCAAGCTCTAATTCAGTTACAGTGTAAAAAAAACCTGAATAAAGACCATGAATGGCAAATTTATAGATTACTGTATAACTGGTGTTTCTTAATAATTCTAAGTTTAGTCAAATACTAATTCAACCGCCATCTTTAGTACATACATAGTTGAACATAAGTACATTAAGCCTGCAGTTAAAACCTGCTAAATAGGAAGATGGCTTCATTTCCACCTTTATATACAGTTTTTTCTGCAATTAAAGCAATGTTCAGCTAATATACAGTACCTGGTTTCTGTTTTTTTTTTACATAATTGAATAAAAAGCTACATAATAGAAGTTTTTACATCCGTTTTGCCATTCTATTCAAAATGTTTTAAAATTTCATTTACAATATTCAATCAAAAGCTACATTTTTTTTAATAGTTGGGACAAAGACAAGGCTAATTCTAATAGGATTTTTTTAAAAAAGAAAATGTATATACACTATATCTGGCCTGAAGGACTACTGATAAGGCACATGTAGACATAGAACTGAAAAATATAAGTTTCAAACAAGAGGCATTGATTAGCTGTCATACATGACCCCTAAATGGAGCAATTAAGTTACAAATATAGTAATTATCCAGTGAACAACAAGTTTAGACTGGCAGCCTGTTCATTAATTTCAATACTGGAAGTATATCAAAGGAAGATTTACTTTCAAAAATATAAGTTTTTCAAAGTGTTCCATTGTTAGTCTTGATTGACTAAAGCTGATGCTTTCATTGGATGTACTGAATAATCTCTCTGATGGAACGATGCTTGGAGGACAACCTAAGAATCGAACAGCCAATTTTGACAATACTGGCCAAGATGATTTCTTAAAATTCCAGTAAGTGAGGGGATCATAGTTATGCTCAAGCACTTCTTCCTCCAGGTATAAAAGCACCATTTCCTCTGGCAACTTAGTCTTTTCTTTTGGAAGTTTAGCTTTTTTCATATCTTCCATCAGTGACCAAAGACTATTGCTCCCGTAAGAGATTTTAGATGATGAACCTATACCACAACCATTGGAAACTGGTTTATCATCATCTGAGGTAGCATTTAGTATTTCTAGCTCCCTGATTAAGTCCTGTTTATACTGTTCTGCTTCTTCTTCTGTGAATAAGGAGGTCTTATAACGAGGGTCTAAAAGTGTAGCAAAAATGTATCTTGGATCGTGGAGTATGGAGGATAATCTACTCACCATAGCTTCTTTTAAGGACTTTAGCATAGTATCTATGCCCATTGTTTCCTCAAACAGTAGTTCAATTTTCCGGTTTAGAATATGAATCATTGGAATTACTTGGCTTAAAGTGGACATATGTGTACTCATCTCTCTACTTGCAACTTCAAATGGTTTGAGTGCATGACAGACAGACTGCATCACTTCCCACTGATCACAGCTTATTAATTCCCTGAAGCTACACTCTATAGACATTTCATCAATAGCTCTTTTCTGTTCAATTAGCCTTTCAAGCATATGAAATGATGTATTCCATTTTGATGGGACATCTTGGATTAGCTGGTGCTGTGGCAAATGATATTCTTTCTGCAGCTCTGCCAATTTCTCTTTCGCTTTTGATGAGCGATGGACACGTTCACATATCTTTCTGGCAATGCTAAGCAGGTTCTGAACCATCCTCTGGCTTTTAATAGCTTCATTCACTATGAGATTCACTGTGTGACAGAAGCATTGCACACTTGAATGTTCCCCTTCATTTAAAGTTTTTCCTATTGTCTGATTATCTGTAACAGTAATCCCAATCTGTAGCCCAATTGATGTTATCCAGGTTTCCCACCAATATTCTAGTTGCTTCTGAATGCTGATACCATTATAGTCACAATCGATCTGTGAAACATTTAATAAAGCTGAACAATGGTAATCTTCACACTGAGGCCGAACTCGTGACCCAAACGTTACCCAGTGAGCTGTGAGAGTTAGATATTCCCGAGTTTGATTGCTCATCCATATTCCAGAGGTAAAGTGGACTACACCACTTTCAGCTTCTTTAAGATGCGAAACAATTATTTCTTTCACACTATCATACATATCAGGAATCGCAGTATGAGAAAAATAAGATGGTGAAGGCAATGAATACTGAGGTTGCAAGTATTCAAGCAATCTATTAAAACCAATATTATCTACAAAAGAATATGGCTGAAGATCAAGTGCAATCATTTCAGCAACAAGACTCGTAATTTTTTTGGCAACAGGATGCGTGTCAGAAAACTTGTCAGTGGTTTCATCAAAAGATGAAGATCCCAAAAGATCTGTGCTCAGAGGTACGTGATTATTTGTAGAAGAGGACAATACTGGCTCTGAGGCATCTGGTTTTAGGACATGATTATGAAACCGTTGTAAATGTCTTAAAAGGCAACTGGTACCCAAATTGGTTGGCTTTTTCCCTCGACTTATTGTACGTCCACAGTGCATACATATTACTTTAGTTGAATCTGCAGAACAAATTGAAAAATGGTTCCACAGTTTTGAGGTCTTTTTGCTACTAACAGGAAATATGACTTGAGTTTCATTAGTAACCATTGTGGGCAAGTCAGTCAGTTTTGAAGCTGAACGTTCTGCAGAAGCCAAGGTAGCATAAGGAGAATTTGCTAAACTGGCATCTATAAAGTTCTTTTGGATTCCTATAACTTCAGGATGCCGCCTGTATAAGTGTCTTGTCAAATAACTTGTGCCTAAATCACCTTTTTTCCCATGGTTTAACATACAGCTGCAGTGTCTACATATAACTTTTAAATTATCCCCTGGAGACAAAGAAAAATGATTCCATACTTCAGATTTCAGCTTTCGCATGATGCGTTTATTCTGATGGAAAACAGAGCCATGTTGCAATAACAATGGGCTTTTTTCAGGAGAAGAAACTAAAGAAGCTTCCCCTATATCTTCGGATGATGAAAACAATGAGGAGTCCTCCATCAGAGTATCTCCCAAAGGAAGATTGGAATTATTTTCTTCAGCTATTCTGTCCGGAGAAGAGCAAACAGATGTTGGTTCTTTAGCTAATTTTCCAGATGATACAGAACTTGGGTCTCCATCTGAAGCTAATAAAGGTGGTAATAAAGTTGGAGGAGCAGAGTACAGAGGGGGTATGCTTGAACCTCCTCCATTCTCCTGTAGAACAATAGAACGATGAGCTCTCCACATGTGCCGTATTAAGCAGCTCGTTCCAAGATCTTTTCCATTCTTTCCTCTGCTGAATTCATTCATACAGTGAATGCAGACAGCTTTTGAGTTATCTAGAGGAGATAAATAAAAATGTTTCCATACAGCAGATCGTCTCCTTGAGCCAGATGTAGTCTTAGGAACTTGAACAGTTTTCTCTGCTATATTGTCCACCATTTCTTCACACTGACTGTTGGGCAGATGTAGTGACAATCCAACACCAGCTTCTTCTTTATTGTTCTTTTCACTATGTGACAAATCTGAAGGTATTTCTTCAATAGAAACTACAGGAACAGATTCCTCCATAATTTGATCTGGGGATGGAATCTTAGAACAGGGTTTCTTAATTAATTTTATAGGAGTTAGCACATGAGTTAAATCTCCAGTATCTGCAGGCTGAGGTGGCAATAATAATGTAGGAGATGAAGAAAAGGAAGATATAGCTGGTATATTTCCATTTTCCTGAATGAGTACAGTTGGATGAGCTCTCCTCACATGCCTCATTAGACAACTTGTGCTTAAGTCTTTCTCATTTTTACCTCGGCTAAATTCTTTCATACAATACATACATATTGCTTTGGTACTGTCTCTAGGAGATATAAAGAAGTGGTTCCAAGCAGGTGACTTTTTCCGGGAGCTTATGTTTCTATTTGAAAGAAGACTCTGTGTTACAGCTTCCATTGCTACATCATAGAGAGTACTGCTATATTGGGAAAAAAGAGAACCATAATCATCCTCATTCTCTGCAGAGATGAATTTATCTGAATTGTTGCGGACGAAATTCTTTTCTTTGTCATCCTGTTCATCACTGCTGTCAATCTGTCTTAGATCTTCTTTTTCAGTTTTTATATCTATTGTTTCTAAAATACAATTACTATCATCTTCTGGTTCCACTTTTAAATTGTTGATTTTATCCATCATCAAATTATCGCTGATTTGTGGCGACTCTACTATATTTGTATCCATGATGTGAGCTCAGTTATTTCCGCTGTGTATTCATATCTTAATGAAGATTTGGAATTCAAATTAAATGCATTTTAAATCATGTAAAAAGATAAAGGTAAAACAAAAGGTTGTGTTTTAGGCCCTGTTGTCTGACTCCCAGGTTATTTAGATTTCCAGATTATATATCATTCTTTATAGTGCTGGCACTATATCCGTTGTGTTGCAAGGTGGGAAGTCAAGAAATAGTTGAGTATACATTCAGTTCTACCATCTGCTCCTATCATCTAGAAATAACAGAAAGAAAGAAAGTTAAATGTCACACTTCCAAGTTTAATTTATTCCCTTAAATAAGTAATAATCTGCTTATTTCTTTAGTTTTAAATTAAGGGAAAATAGCAAGCAACATATTTTGAGACAAAATAAAAAAAAACCCAGCACTGTAGTTATTTGCATTCATTGTTACTCATGGTGAGAATTCAAAGATCTAGTTTAGGTTTTTTTCATGGGCAATAAATTTTGCTATTAAGGGTTCTATATTTATGAAAACATTATTTTGCCATTTTATTAAGGCCTGTGCTTATGGGATGATTTGGAAATTGCAATCAGAACCGTTTTCCATTAAAAGTACCATATCCATTTATCTATATATCTATTTCTACATTTAACCATTAAATAGATGACAGATAAAAATATATGTCAACTATATAAACACAAATCTCTCTGAATGTTGAACATATATTGAACAAATAAAATAACAACAATATGTTTATCACAGGCCCAAACTATCATTAGCTGTTGGCTTTGTAGAAAGGAAAGAGGAAATAGGAGGGACTATTGCAATGCTTGTTTGACTGAGATTTTTTATTATTATTATTTTCCTCTTCCCAATCCTCTTCAGCAAAACCCAAACAAGAATACATGAAATTTTCCGGTGAGCTGGATCCAAACCTTTGTGTAAATGCGTTTTTAAACATCAATACAGACAAGGAAGTAAGTACTCAGTTTACCTGACATGAAGCAAGCAAAGAGGTTATTTTCAGTTCCTACCTTCATAAATTTAGTTCCTGTTATCCGTAATCCCCCCTGCTCAATCTGGATAGCAAGTTTGGATAAGGTAAATGTATTAACTGAACAAATATATTTTTGTTTTGTATCATTATAGTAACCCCAATAGTGGATTCAATTATTTCTTGATGTTTGAAATGCACTAGATTTATAGGCAGAAAGTGGGATATCATCATTATCATCCCATTCCTGTGCATAATTTTATGATCTATTTCTCTCTCCTACACCACTAGCTCTAGAATATTTCCTTGTCTGCTCATGTTGCAGTCCTATATTTTGGATTCCTATATTTTGCTAATGGTCTATTTATTATCTTTAGTTTCCAAAATGCTGACTTTGATGGAACACAATATGGATGGAAGATAAAAAGTGAAAAAAAGATATGCTTTCTTCTCAACAAGTAAGAGATTAAGGAACAAATAAAACTGCAAAATATAGCTAACTGAAATAAATTAGAGCAAAGGAATTTACCTCTCATTATGACTTGTAAATGTTTTACTCTATTCAACAATGCTTATCATATTATTTCACCCACCTCGTAGGTTTCATCCTTCTAATTAGGCCTCACATGAACTAGGAGACAAAGTAACTCTCACACTTTACTGAAAGAAGAGATCAGCATTTTCTTCAATCCTGTACAAAAGACAAATAGCATTTATGTTACTATTTTTTCATGTTTCTTTATTACTACTCTTTGTAGAAAACTTTTGATGGACGCATCTCTCCCCAGGCAATAATGATTTAGCTGTTTCAGATGTAATGGTAACCATCTTCTTTAAGTGCTAGGGTATCAGACTCCTTTTTCACTTTCTGGATCCTATGGTTATTTAATTATGAAAATCTGCAATTTGATAACCTTGATTGTAAAAATATATAGAGTGTATAATCCTCCATATTTAGACAACAAAGAAATTGTGCTTGTAAAATGCCACAATGAAAACCTCCATTCATGCATTCTGTGTAGGGAAGGAGAAAGAAAAAACACACACAACAAAATACTGTATTCTCATCACAAGTAATGATTTATTGCAATTCTAAAGATGGCCTACATATTACTAATTAGCAATGTGAATATAAAAACTGAATAAATTACATTTGAGTAAAAAAAAAAGAGCTCAGTGTTCTACCTATCTATCATGGTAGAACATTTAAGAAACTTCTAATAAAGGCTGACTTACAAGTACTGATTTCTTATGATACCGGAACAATTAAAATTCTCTAAACATTTTGTCAAGCTACTAAAGTCAAAAACAGCATTGTTACAAGAGTTATTTATTCAAGACTATATTCTGATTTGAGCCAAGTTTAAAAGGATAGTTTTAATCAGTTTCCCTATGTACCTGTATTAGCGGAATCTTGATGTTTTGATCAAATTATACTGGGAATTACATCATCCATTCTATTTCTGAACCCAATATAAAATGTCAGACTTGTTCTTTTAATACTTTTATTAACCAAGATATATTATCCTTCCTTCTGTGAATCAATTGCCCATTTAATTTATGGAATACCATGATGCAAAATAACCTGTAATATAAGAGCCAAAGCATTTATTGCAACTTATTTTTATTCTCAATTATAACTGCTTGGTTGATGTACCAAGATTTGCTTCTGACTTTGCTAATTTTCTTTTCTGAATAAGGTGGCTAAAGATGTTATGGTTTTATAGTCTGCATGAGAGACTACAATAGGAATAATAGTAATAATAGTAATAACAATAACAACTAAAGGTAATAGTAATTATTATCCCAAGTGAAAATATATGTAATAGATGAAAATATTATTGGAAGAATACTTATATAGCAAATTATTTATCCTAGTCTTCATCATACATCTGAATGAGGGAGTAATAAAAATATTTTAAATAAAACTACTAAACACATTTTCAGAAACTTCAAACAAGATACCTCTATTTGCTAGCTAGTCGTATTTTTCATAGGAGAAAAATACAAGTTCTATGCAAGTATTTCACTTTAGATTTTGGGCCTGAAACTACACACATACTCAAAAACCATAGCTTTTCATGCTTTTCACTGCTATGCTAAAATTCCTAGTGGCTACATTCAGATAAGCCATGGTTCATCATAAAAGGATGAACTTAGTCTCTGCACTCTAGGACCTAAGGACGTAAATTTAGTGTTTCATATTTTCTATTTTTTAAATTAATGATGCTTGTTACATTTTCCAAATCTGACAAACTGTTTCCAGTCTTATGTATTTTATGAATGAAACCCAACTTTTAATGTTTTATCTATGTCAGGTCTGTCAAACTGGCGGCCCGCAGGCCAGATGAGACACGTGCAGGCCACACCCATCCCGGCTCCGCAAAGGCTAAAAAGTCGTGATACGTTGCAATATGCGATCGAGTTTAACACTCATGATCTATGTATATAACTTGCTAGATTTATATCCTATGGCAAGAGCTTAAGGTGATATAAATGTTTAAAAATGGTAAACTTGCGGAACCGCCTACTACCACCAATAGCCTCCCACCGGCCGGTATGCTCTCATAGAGAGGGGCTCTCCGGGTGCCATCGGCCAAACAATGTCGACTGGCGGCCCCCAGGGGGAGAGCCTTCTCTTTGGGGGCACCTACTATCTGGAACAAGCTCCCCCCGGCGATACGGAGGATCCCGGATCTGCACACCTTCCGCCACCCTAAGACCTTTTTATTCCACCAGGCGGGCCTGGCCTAACTTTCTCCCTCTTTTTAAATATTTTTTAACATTTTTTAATATTTTTAATATTCAAAGTTTAATTTGTTTTAAATTGATTGGGGTTTTTTAATCTGTCTGGGCCAAACTATTTAATTCAATTTTATTTCTGCTTTTTAAATTTTGTATGTATGTATTTTATTGTTGGCTGTTCACCGCCCTGAGTCCTTCGGGAGTAGGGCGGTATATAAATCAAATTAAATTAAATTAAATTAAATTAAATTAAATTAAATTAAATTAAATTAAATTAAATTAAATTAAATTAAATTAAATTAAATTAAAGTAAAGTAAAGTAAAGTAAAGTAAAGTAAAGGTTTTGAGTTTTGATAGGTTGACCTATATTTAAATAAAAGGTTTGGGTCTTAGAGCTGAGTTACAACTTATTTTTATCAGAATCACTGTAAGTTATGACTTAGAGTTAATATTATGGCTTTTACCACCACCTTATAGTAATTTAAGATAATTAAGAAGTAAATGCATGCATTAGCTTAATATAAATTTCAATATACCAATATTTTAGAGTATACAAGTTATTATCCACTTTTGTAAAAATATACAAAGGATAAAAGTTCATCTACAAATTAAATCCATTATGGTAGTTGTATTGAACATAGATGCAAAATAGATATGTAACTGGGAAATTATTCTCTTAGAACAGTTGTATAAGTTGGTTTAAAAAATACTGTATGTATGAAAACAAAGTTAGAGATTTATTTTCTGAATTAATATTTACCTTTTCAACAACCCCGCCACCTTTTTTTAAATAGGACAATTTAGGCAATTGAGCCCAACACTTAAATTGCTAAGTGAGATATTTGTTAAGTGTGTTTTGCCCCATTTTACAACCTTTCTTGCCATATTTAAGTGAATCACTGAAGTTGTTATGTTAGTACCATGGTTGTTAAGTGAATCTGGCTTCCCCATTGACTTTGCTTGTCAGAAGTTTGCAAAAGTACATGATCCTGGGATACTGCAACTATCATAAATATGAATCAGTTGCCAAGCATCTGAATTCTGATCACATGACCATGGGGATGCTGCAATGGTCGTATGTGTAAAAAATGGTCATAAGTAACTTTTTTCAGTGTCACTGTAACTTTGAAGGTCACTAAATGAACTATTGTAAGTTGAAGACTACCTGTATTTATTGCAGAGCTACCACCTAAAACTTGTCTAGAGAACGCAAGGATACTTCTAACTGAAGATCTAGAAACAAATGGAAGGTGTGAATGGTGAAACAAGAAAAAGAATAGAATGACAAAAATGGAATATAGTATAACAATGAAGTGCAAAAATGAATACCTTCTATAAATTGAATAGCTAAAGAGTATAGTCTTTGCTAAACATACATATAACTTTTACTGGACTGAAGTAGTTCACATTCTACAATATAGACACAATCACCTTGAGATTGCAATTGCATTTTACTAGTTCCTTGTGTAAAGAGTCCCTAACAAGAATAGCTATGTCTTAATGCTCTTGAATGAATTTTGTCATTTAGTCAGGATGGTGAAAGGTCTGATATTTTCAACATTTTTTAAAGCTTGTCTTCTTTCTGGAAAGGATTCTAATTTATGCCAGTAATTAAAAAAAAAACCATATGAAGAAAATATTGAATTTTAACTCTTTGTTATTTTTGTTGATTTCTAAAATAAATTTTAATTCAATTAAAATTATAGACAGCTGGCTACAATCCTAGGTTAGATTGTCTATGAAAAAGCTCTATTGAGCAAGGCAATATATTTTTCTGAGCAAACGTGACAAAAGATTTGATGTATTTGTGACAAATCTTAGTTACTACAATTCAGGTTGTAGTCAAGTGTGGGTATGTGGAGGTTTTATTGATTAGAGTGCCTATGTCCAGGAAGATGTGGCTAGGATGTATATTAGTAGCAGTTACCTACTTTTTTCAAGACTGAGATCATGGAGTATGTAATTTTGTTACATACTCCATGATCTCTTTGTTTGTGCAAGTTTAGTAACTTTTCTCTCCCGCTATCTTCCCTTTTCTAGATGTTTACCCATCCCTCTGAAGTAGCAGTCTTTAGATTTTAACACAAAAAAATTCACATTTCATTCATCCTAAATTTTAAACCTTGAAAAACTAAAAAAATGTCTGTTTAAACAGCTATGTAAGATATTTATATTGGAATCCTAGGAAAAAAAATATGCTGCACAAATAAACTATTTTTCCTGCCAGTAAATCTCAAACATGTTTTTAAATTCTTATAAATCTATTCACATTTATGCTATTACAATGATTCAAAAGACATAGAAAAAAGTCATGGAAGATTATTTCAATATATGATTACTGTGGTGAGATTTTTATATGCACATAGATGGAAAGATTAGGTATTACCCACCATGGAGGAATAGGGTTAGTTATTGACAGAAGTTGCTAAATGGCCAAACTGACTTGATTAAAGAAATGTCATTATTGATATTCACCAATGACTAGAAACTGCTTATGGATTTTTTGAAGAAAAAATGGTTTTGTAAGCATGGCATCTTCTGGGGTATTTGGGGGGCTGCATTGGATCTTATATCTTTCAATGATATATCTCTATTTGCTCAGTTACATCAATAATCCTCTTGATGATTTTATCTAACAATCTACTCAAAATTCTCAATCATCAAAGATTTTTTTCTACAAACTTTATATGGGAAGCATTCCAATTGAAAATGCCCTGGATCGAATTTGAGATAATTTACTTTTTATTTATAAAATCAGACTGGTTACTAACTAAATACTAACTAAATACTCCAATCTCTCTGGGCTCCAGAGTGACTTCAGTTTCCTACAAGAGCACTTTCTTCCACATCTGAAAAAAGACCACTTTTAGGACTGTAGAAACACAAATACTGCTATGTAAATGCTGACTGGAAAAAGGTAAAGTTATTGTTATTATTAGTCATCTAATCCAGGGGTCTCCAACCTTGGCAATTTTAAACCTGGTGGGACTTTAACTCCCAGAATTCCCCAGCCAGCAAAGATTGACCATTATTATTGGTCATCTAATCCAGGGGTCTCCAACCTTGGCAACTTTAAAGCCTGGTGGGCTACAACTCCCAGAATTCCGCTGCCAGCTTTGCTGGCTGGGGAATTCTGGGAGTTGAAGTCCTCCAGGCTTAAAGTTGCCAAGGTTGGAGACCCCTGGTTCTAATCAACAGAAATAAGGACGGAAAGTCCTTCCTGTCTCATCTGCACTCTTCAAAAGAGGATTTTTTCAGTCAGGGCCAACGGAAGTCCTCATTCAACTTCGGTCCAGGAAAAGAAGATCTGGGCTGCTTTTAAAAGGCAGACAACTACTCGCCTCTCCACCTTGCCACGCCAAGGGTCCCCCCCCCCCACCACCTGAGTTGTTGACAAAGGACGAAGGGTGATCGAAAAAAAGGGGGGGGGGAGAAGGAAAGGTGCGGTGTCGCTCCACCCAGCATGGCTCAACAACACCCTCGTTTCCCTCCCCCCCCCACACCCCACCAGCAGCCATATGGCCACGAAGTCTGTCAAAAAAAAAAAAGAGAGAGAGCGAGGGAGCCAAAGGACGACGACATAAAATAATAATAATAAAAAAGGGATGAAGCCTCCTCGCTTGAAGGAAAGGAGGAGGCAAGGCGAAGGAAGAAGGGGGAGGGGGGGGGCGGCCCTGCTTTACAAACGGACGGTTTGTGAAGTGCGGGGCCTCCGTGGATTTCTGCGGGGAGACAAAATGAAGCCCAGACAAAGCCGGGGCGCTAGTTCTGCGCACCCTGAAAAGAAAAGTGCGGCCTTTCCCCAAAAGGGGGAAAGAAGGGGGTGGGCGGGTAGGCAGGAGATGGCAAGGGAGACCCATCGGTGGCCGTTCTTCGAAGGGACCCCACGGGAAACCCCCCCCCCACTGAGGCTTCCTCCCTGCCCTCAAACAATAAAGGCCGGCGCACGCACGCACACACGCGAGGGAGCAGCGCACCCGGGCCGGGGACGGCGTTGGTTTCCTGCGCCCGGCCGACTCCCAGTTCCACGGCGACCCTTCCCGACTCCCGGGCTGGGATGACGAAAGAGCTCCGTCCCTCAGCGGAAGGATTCCAGCGTCCCTGCCACGGCGGTGGCGGAAAGGGAGTTTCGGCTGTTGGGGGGGGGGAGAGGAGGAGCAGGAGACAGGCACCGCGCGTACACCGTCTTCCCCTCACGGGCGGGTCTTTGCTCTCCTCACCTCTCTTTGCAGCGCCTCCCGCTCTACCTGCCGGCGCAGAAGAGGTTAACAGGAAGGTTCGAGTATCCCCGTCCCATTCATTTTTCTCACTCGCTTTGTCTCCCGCTACCGCGACACTGAACTCCGACTCCCCCGGCTCGGACGCCCCGGCTCGGACTACGCATGTGCAACGCTCGGGGCAGCAGCAGCAGCAGCAGCAATAGCGGCAGCAAGGGAAGGCGGAGCCAAAGGCATGGCACGCAAATCCGAGCGGCAAGCCCAGGCGGCGAGAGAGAGAGAGAGAGAGAGAGAGGGAGGGAGGGAGGGAGGGAGGCGTCGCGACCTCCGTTGGCCGGGTGAAAGGCGTCACGCGCACGCGATCTTCCATCGGCGCAGCCGTGCGCGTCACGGGGGAACGTCGCGTGCTGTCGTCATGGGGTGGAGGGAGGGAGGAAGTGGGGGGGGACCAGGCAAAAAGCGAAGAGCGGGCTGACAAAATGGTCGCCGTTGTGGAAGCGAGAGCGAATGGGGAGGAGAAGAGTTTGTGCTTTGGAAGACTGAGGGTGTGTCAACCGAAGTTGCGAGCGACGGATTCAGAAACGGATGCTGAGTGAACCGCCGCCGTTTCCTCTTCGGAAAGAAAAGGATGCACAAAATCATCTCCGATAGGGAACGGACACTTGTTTCCAGAACTGGTGGAAAATCTTACTCTTTGCGCGCGTCTCAATTGCTCTCTCTGGAAAATAGGTTACTACCTAGATTTCGGCGCCTAGGTATATTGTTTTCATGGGCCGGATGCCATACTCTGTTTTTTTTTGGGGGGGGGGGGAAGGGTTCAGGGATGAGAGGCTGTATTCACTTAAAACGGGGGTCTCCAACCTTGGCAACTTTAAGCCTGGAGGACTTCAACTCCCAGAATTCCCTAGGCAGTTTTGCTGGCTGGGGAATTCTGGGAGTTGAAGTCCTCCAGGCTTAAAGTTGCCAAGATTGGAGATCCCTCCCTTAAAACACATATTTTGCCCCTTAGTATCACCAGGCTCTCGATGCAAAAAAACCAAAAACAAAAAAAATACCTAACTGGAATTAATGCAAGTATTGCCTCGCGTTTTGTACTTCCTTAGTAATTGATAAAATTCCTCCTAGTGCTGGACATTAAGCTGCTCTTTAATATACAAGAGCATTTAAAAGACCTAAGTATTTAGTAGGGTTAGTAAATAACTGGTATTTCGGAACTTGCTTCCAAACTATCCAGGTTTACGTTTTAATTGTAGTAGAAAAAAATGGGAGTTTCTACATGACCAATATACTTGTAAACACTTATAAAATGTTCTCTAAATGGCTGAGAGAAAAGGCAAAAAACTTGTGTTTTTCAATTGTTACTAGCTTTATTTTTATAAAAAAAAAGCTAATTTGATATATATACTTCAAGCCCAATCTCATGCACAAAATTCAAAGGCTGATTATTCATACAAGTGTCAGTTCTGTGAGCAAAAAACCTTAATTTTCTTTCCAGTTATTTTATTTGTATATAAATCAAATTCATAAACTATGAAAGGGTACTGCCCTAACAATAATAATGTAAACTGGATATGGAAGAGAATGGATAGAGGGCAATAGGTGTGGAAAACTGAAAATACAAACACAAACTTCATCCTAACTCTACTATTAAAAACTATTAAACGCTTACAGTTGCAGTATTAATACAAATAATTCATTCAGCTTTATAAAATACATGTGTTTAAACCAGCAGTCCTATTGTTGCTTGTTAGTTTGAATATGTTTAGTGTTTTACCATATGACCACTACTTTGGGTGTAGAGATGTAAAACATATATTTTATCTGTAGGTATTTTTTTTATTCCACAGCTATGTATTTTTCATGAAGAGACATGTATGTTGACTAAATATACAGAATTCCATCACACTGGATTGAACTATGTAATTATCAGATTACTGCTTCATTCACTCCCAGACATTTGTCTCTTCAGCATTTGAAGGATTCTGTATTAAGAGTATGCCTAATATAACCATTATAATCCATTAAAAAGAATATGCAAAAGCTTTTGTTCATTTACTTGTTTGACCAGTTGTATTCCTTTGGGCTTATACCAAGATAAAACAATATTTTTATTTTTGTGAGAAATATCTCTACAGAATTGTTTAATATAATTTTGCCTTTCATACATTTCAAAATACCAGGAACATGTATGTAGATATTGTTTAATTAGTCTTTGAAAATCAGGTTTAATTAGTCTGAAAATCAGGTGTAATTGTTGAAAGTATACTTAAATAGTTTTGTAGAAATCACCAGACAAAACTGGATGACTCACAGATTTATATATTTTAACCCTTTTATGGCCATTTGGTCTGCATGCTTAAAGCCTGTCATTTAAAAATAAATGCATACATTTAATTGTATTAAGACCTCTGCTTTATAGTTAAGCTGCAACCTATTTTGTCATATAGTGGTGTTTCTTTTTCTGGTAAGCCTTTCAGTTGGTAGTGGGAAAGATACAGTTAAAATGTAAATGTAATCCTATCACTTAGAAAGTATGGTTTTCTTTTCATCTTTAGTGATCTTTGCTTTGTAAAGATGCACTGAATCCACAAACACTTTAAACCCGAAAGATAAAGTAGTGAGAATTGAAAATTAACAGTTAATTCTGAAATGCCCCAAGTTTACAAAGAGAGAGAGAGATAGAGATAAGAAGTCTGGAAGCAACTACAGAATCTACAAAGTGGTGTGAAAGAATTTTGATATTTGGAAAATCTATTATATTAGATTTTCTTTGGTGAAATGTATTTCATTGTGTGCTATTACCTTTTAGGATATTGCAGAAGCTTTAAGCATTTTTCAAATAACATTTAGAAATACATTTCAATTAATAGATATTAAATCTTCAAAACAACATGGATTTGTATTTAATATAATACATTCCTAATACATGGAAACCTGATTACTGTAGTTAAAATGTAAATTTTAGCATTAAAAGGCTTATTTTACTTACTACAGTTTCTATACAGCTCTAATTAGGCATTTTCACTTTCAGTAAAAGGTCAATATTTTCTTAATATATTTTCTCTAATAAATATTCAGTTTTTCAAGAATGTCAGTTTATAGAGGTGATATTCTATTTTTTATTTGCAAATAATAAATTTGCATGTTTTAAAAAGACCTACAGATATGCTGATCTATTATTTGAACAATTGATCAGTAGGAAAATTTTGCAAAAACTTCAGAATAGCTGTAAATGTGTATTGTGATCACAATCCAGCTTAAATTGTTCTTGCTAAAATTTGTTTTATTATGTTGCTACACTTTAATTGTATGGTTGTGCAATGTATGGTTGTGAAAGTTGGACCACAAGGAAGGCTGAGCGCCAAAGAATTGAGGCCTTTGAACTATGGTGCTGGGGAAGACTCCTGCGAGTCCCTTGGACTGCAAGGCTATCAAACCAGTCAGTCCTAGAGGAGATCAACCCTGACTGCTCTTCAGAAGGCCAGATCCTGAAGATGAAACTTAAATACTTTGGCCACTTTAGAGAAGGAAGGACTCACTGGAGAAGAGCCTAATGCTGGGAATGATTGAGAGCAAAAGAAGAACGGGACAGCAGAGAATGAGGTGGCTGGATGGAGTCACTGAAGCAATAGGCGTGAACTTAAATGGACTCCAGGGGATGGTAGAAGACAGGAAGGCCTGGAGGAACGTTGTCCATGGGATCACAATGGGTCGGACATGATTTTGCAAATAACACTTTAATTGGTCCTGATAAATTTTACATTTCTTGTGCAGTTCTCGGCTGTATCCAGTGATTTGTTTTTGCTGACAGAATGACATCTATGAAACTTGAACATCTGAGTTGGGTACGTAGAGATTGAAGCAGGGGTGAAATCCAGCAGGTTCTGACAGGTTCTGGAGAACTGGTAGCAGAAACTTTGAGTAGTTCGGAGAACCGGCAAATAGCACCTCTGGTTGGCCCCAGAATGGGGTGGGAATGGAGATTTTGCAGTATCCTTCCCCCAGGAGTGGGGAGGGAATGGGGATTTTGCAGTATCCTTCCCGTGGAGTGGGGTGGGAATGGAGATTTTGCTGTATCCTTCCCCTGCCACGCCCACCAAGCCAAACCACGCCCACCAAGCCACACCCACAGAACCGGTAGTAAAAAAATTGGATTTCACTACTGGATTGAAGACATAATAATAAAGAGTGGAGGAAAAAAACGGGGAAATTCGGTTTAGCATTTAACATTTGTCTTAATTAAGACCCCAAACAAAAAAACCTATATTGTAACATGAAGATAGTATTCACGAACACTAGACAACACATGCCCCATTGGGTCATGGATTTTGGACACGTTCTGTAAGCCCACTTTAGGTACCTGGGTTCAAAAATTATTGGCTTCTTGAACTACTTTCTCCAGTTAAAGGTCAGGTTGAAAGTTTTAATAGTATGTAGATAGATTATTCAAGTATGTTTTCCAGTTCAGAGTTTTGCTTGTGATTTTTAGAAAAGGTTTTTGAAATGAAACTTGATAGTGAACTTTTGATCAATTCTGCCAACAGTTGAAATAGATTTGAATCATTTATTCAATGCAAACTTCCCTTTTGATTAGCTGAAAAGAATATCTGATTACACAACTAAAACCACTGCCTTATTTTGATTAGTGTGATTTTGTAAAAAAATGAAAATAAGGATAGCTAGTCAAAAATATTTGTATGCTTTAATTTCACACTGACTTATCTTTATAACATCTCTTCATAGTATGTGCATAGAGTTGCATGGAAAAGTTTAACTCTTGGTCATATGGTATGTTTCATTTTACCCCAAAGCAGAACCTGAGAGCATTTGCATGATACAAAGTTAAATAAAACATCTTTCTGAAGGTCAGAATACGTACTATTTATATGTCGTTTATTGATTCAAAATAAGGAACCACTAATCAAATATTGCAGTTCTTCTAAGCCTGCCTACCTGCTATAGGCACTTTCTTCAATAATCTCAAAGCAAATTAATTATGTCATGGAAAGAATTGGCTTTAAAAAACTAATTCACTTAATTGCCATTTCATTTAAATAATGTAATTATGTCACAGGAAACTATTAAAAGATTGTATAACATACATACAAACAATCATCCAGTCTCTGACAACACACGTCTAATCATCTGTGTGGATGATACAGCAGTGGCTGCATGAAGATCAACTTTTGATGACAGGGAAAACGTATGATAGGCTTCTTATCCTAATTATCCTAATCTTTGTTGAAGAATTAGGACAATATTACACCATCAACCATTTAAAGCCCAACCCAAGCAAGATCCAAGTATGTGCTTTCCACCTCCGAAATTTAGATGCAAGGGAAGAATTGGATGTTATGTGGCAAGGGAACAGACTACAGCACTGTCCCAATACCTAAATATTTCAGCGTGAAACTTGACAGGACACTCTCCTTTAAACAGCATTGCCTGAACACTAAGGAACAATATCATCAGGAAATTGATAAATTACACAAGGAGAACTCAACCATCTACACTACACACATCAGCTTTGGCCAAATCTGCCCAAGTGAAACAAGCTGATAGTACCATCAAAGAAGCATTATGGTTAGTGACAGGATGTCTCAAATATATACCAATTGAGAAATATATCCTTTTGCCGGCATTGTCCCACCTAAGATCAGGAAAGAGGTGGTAGCAGATGCCAAATGAACTAAGCAAGAGAATAACCCTTGACATCCTCTGAACGGACATGCCCTAAACTCAGATTTAGGAACAGCTTTATGGCAAGAAAAATCATTGAGGATACATAAGAACAAAATCGAATTAAAAGATGGATGATGACTGTCAAACAAGGAGTAACATTAAAGAAGGATAAAGCTGAAGGATCCAACCTCCCAAATATCACTTTTTTTGTTAGTAGCAAAGTTGTGTCCGACCCATCACAACCCCATGGACATTCCTCCAGGCCTTCCTGTCCTCTACCATCCTCTGGAATCCATTTAAGCTCATGCTGACTGCTCCAGTGACTCCATCCAGCCACCTCATTCTCTGTCGTCCCCTTCTCCTTTTGCCCTCAATCTTTCCCAGCATTAGGCTCTTCTCCAGTGAGTCCTTCCTTCTCATTAGGTGGCCAAAGTATTTGAGTTTCATCTTCAGGATCTGGCCTTCTAAAAAGCACTAATATCACTTACTTATAATATTATAATATATATTATATTATATATTATACTATATATTATAATATTCTAATATCACTTAGAGGACCTTGAATAAGGTGACAGTTGAAATGCCTAAGTGTAAAACCAATATGCACACGTGGAGCCTCTTAGCAGATAACTTGCGACTATGGAGAACCAAAGAGCCCAGCCCATCTGCTATCTCTGCTTCAGAAACATGTACAGATCATGACTTATTTTTGCCTAACAACAAAGCCAAAAAGGTGGCTTCATTCTGCCAGTTTAAAGTTAGACACGGAAGTAGTGTTTGCCTGAGCAGCACCATTCTTTCTTCCCAGAATTAAAACAATGTTTTATCCCTTTCCTTAGGTAAAAGTTACCTATATTTGTAAATGTTCTTGCATGTTTCTGTCAAGATCATTTCCTTTACTCTCTATAACCCCTCAACCTTATATGGTAGATTAATTGAAGACAGTGACTAGCAGCCACCCAATACAGATAGTCCTTGACTTACAGCAGTTCATTTAGTGACCGCTCTTTTTTTCACACCACCTTGGTAGCAGCCCCACGATCATGTGATCAAAATGAAGATGCTTGGAAACTGGTTCATACTAAATGACCTTTGCTGTGTCCCCAGGTCATGTGATCCCCTTTTGCAACTTTCTGACCAGCAAAATCAATGGGGAAGCCAGATTGACTTTTAACAACTTTTGTTACCAACTTACCAACTGCAGTGATTCACTTAACGACCGTGGCAAGAAAAGTTGTACAATGGGGCAAAACTCCCTTAACAGACAACATAAATTGCGGTCCTAAATCGAGGACTACCTGCAATAGGAGGAGCACATGAATTTTATTACAGATAAGATCTGGGATTCCTGCAGAGGCCAATTTACCCTATGGAAAAGCAAGGGGAAATGGCTTCTGGCAAGAGAAACGCAGGAGTTCCCTGCTCACGAATTCCTCAGCAAGTCCCGTCTCGGCTAGTCAACCAGAGTTAATCCCAAACCATCATCCTTTAAATTGGAGTGAACCAAAATGGCTCCATTTCAACACCACCACATTTCAACAAGGCTTAGCTTTCTTTAACTGCCGTTTGGCTTTTCAACCCGGCAAGTTTTAATAGCCAACCGGCAAAACAAAACACAGACACACACCACAACCCACCCCGCGCGAACTCCCGCTCCCTCAAGCAGTTTATGTCCGCCGAGAGAGAGGCTTGGAGGGGGGGGGGAGAAACCTTAAACCTTTTCCCCACGATGATTGGCTGATGGAGAGGTGACGAACTTCGTGTGGGGGGGGAGGAGAGAGAAGGGAAGAGGAAAGCGACCCGTTGGCTCCGCCCACAGAACGCGCGGCGTCTCGTCTTTTGCCGTTTGCGTCGGCGTCGTCCGCGGGGCTGGGAGGTGCCTGGCGCCCTCACGTCCTGCTCCTCCTCCTCCTCCTCCTGGCCCCCCCAGCGCGCTCCCTCCCTCCCTCCCCTCCCCCGCCGGCGCGAGCGCTGTGGTGAAGCCGCCGCATTGTTTGTGCCGAGGGGGGGAGGAGGAGGAGGAGGAGGGGAAGATTCTCGGCCACGGGCGCCTCCGCACCCAACCCGCAGCCGGACTGCGGCCCTTGGCGACGCGCTCCGCCTCCCGCCCCGAATGCGTCGCTGCAGCCGGATCCAGCAACCACCACCCCCTCCTCCGCCGCCGCCGCCGCAACCGGGAACCCGCGGGCGGCCGCGACGGCGCGGGTTATCCGCTGCCGCCTCGGTCTCCCTTCAGCCGGGCGCTAACAGCCGGAGGAGCGCCTCCGCCGCCGTTCGTTCAAACCCAGCTCGGTGTCTCGAGTAAAAAAGGAGGAGGGCCTGTCAGCCGCGTCCTTGCGGCTCCCTCAGGTGAGCGCTGGAGACCTCGGGGCGGGGTGAGGGGAGGTTGGGGGAAAAGAAACTGGCCGGCTTCTGGCACGGCCTCTCGAGTCGGCTCCGCTGGGCCGAGAGAGTTGCGGAGGCAGGACGGCGTTGGGCGGGCGCCATGTTTGCGGCCCGAGTATTGTCCCGGCAGGGGTGGGGAAAGCGGGCGAAGGAAGGAAAGGGCGCGCCGGGGGGCCGCTGGCGGCGGAGGAGGCTGGAGAAAGAGTGGCTGGGCCTGGTGCGGAAGGAACCATTCTGGGAGTGTTGTGGGGGGGGGAGGACGTGGGGGAGGGGAGCCAGTGGGGTCTGGGCAGGAACCATCGGCGCGGAGGCGGGGTGTGGGAGGGGAAAGAGGCGTGCTCGGGAGCCATTCAGCGTGTGTGTTTATGTCACGATGGGCGCGGACAGGGCTGGGAGAAACCAATGTTTGGGGCTGGGGGGGGATGACTCGTGTGGGGCGAACCATTCTGAGAGAAGGAAGGCATGGCCGCTTCAAGTTCTTCTTCTTTTTTTTTCTCGCCCTCCCCCGTGCAAGGGATTCAGTTGCTCGGGAACTGGGGAGAAAATTGCTCTCTGCGCCTCGTTTCAGGCATTCAGATCAGTTTTCTTCCTCGAGGAGGAAGGGTTAGGTTTGATGACGTCAAGGGGGGGGATGGATTAATTTCTCTGAAGATCACTTTCACTTTTTGGGTGAAATGCAGTTTGCCCTTCCATTGACTTGGTCACTGTGCCCACAAGTGGGTTCTGCCCACCACATGGGTATAGATTTGAGGGTAAACATGTAAGAGGATTAGGTTGCTGGAGTTACTAAGAGTAGCATTGATAGATAGGGTTCTCCTCTGCCCAGAGTGGTTGAGAGTTGGTTGGCATGAAAATTTAATAAATTATTATTCATCTAAATGTATCTTTTAAGTGAACTGGGGAAAATAGTGTTCCTGTTTTTGTATTAAAGAGATGATATCAGAAGTTCAGCAAATAGTAAAATTTGCATATTAGTGTTTTTGAGAATATTTAATGCGATAGTCATTTTGATCTAGTGGTTAAGGAAGTAGGCTAGAAAGCAGAAGAATTCACGTTCTGCCTTGGCCATGAAAGCCAGCTGTGGCACCTTGGGCCAGTTACTTTGTCAGCCCAACTCATTCCACAGAGAAAATAGGAAGATATTTTTGATACCTTCACTGCCTTGGGTTATTTGTAAAAAAAATAATAAAAGCGGGTTATAAATAAATAATAAATAAATAAATAATAACCAGTTGCAAGAAGTGTTGACTGTTATTGCTTCAGTTTAATAATTATGTTGAATTCAACCACATCTGTTTGTTGTCTGAAATAATTTTGACAATGTCTGATTTAAGCATTCTCTGAAGTTAATACAGGTAGTTTATGTTGTACAGGTAGACCTTGATTTACAGCCACAATTGAGCCCAAAATTTCTGTTGCTCACATTTGTTAAGTGAGTTTTACTCCATGTTATGACCTTTCTTGCTAGAGTTGTTAAATGAATTGCTGCAGTTGTTAAGTTTGTAACACTGATGTTAAGTCAATCTGGTTTACCCATTGACTTTGCTTGTCAGAAGGTTGTAAAAGATGATCACGTAACTCTTGGATACTGCAACCCTAAATATAAACCAGTTACCAAGCATCTGAATTTTGGTCACATGGAGGTACTGCAGTGTTTGTTAAGTGTGAAAAATAGTCACATCACCTTTTTCACTGACATTGTAACTTTAAATAGTTGTAAGTTGAGGACTACCTGCTTGGGGTATGTCTGCATGCTTAGAACTGGGATATCTGTTTTACTGGCTGTAAAATTATAATAATGGCCTACCGTAAAAGATTGTTAAGAAAGATGAACTGTAGTGTGCTTTGTGTTTGAGAATGAAACCTGTTGAAATCTTATATTCTATTTTATAAGCATAAAATTACATTCTAAATTGCTACTTGTAACATACTTTTAAAGTTGTATATAGTTATTTACAACTGTAAAAGATTACTGTTTTTGGGTAGAAACTAAACTTGGCTATAAGATGCTATTTTAAAAATAACTTAAGTAAATCATAACTTTTGAGTTTTGTAAATATTTATTTTGATGCAAGATTTGTGAATACATTGTTGTACAAATGGAAATATATATTAAATAGCCCATGGAATAAATGTTAAGTCTATGGAACTCTGCACATGCTATTATTTCTTATCACTATTTTAACATAATTTCACTTAAAATATATACTGTTTAAAAAGCCTTTTTAGTCTATAGCAGCTTTATCAGTTCTTGATTGCTTAGCTATTCTACAGTAATTGGTATTATGCATTACCTATGACAGGAATGCTTTCAAAAACTAATTTTAAAAAGTTATATGGTTAACTGTGTTTTAGGATTCTATATTTTTTAATAAAGTTTTATAATCAGTTTGAAAAGTAGAAAGAAATTGAGATTCTAATCTAAGTAAATTATGAGCATAAATTAATGTCATTCAGAAAAACTGGTACTATGACTTAAGACATAGTTTGCACATGCGCCCTGATATAAATTTTTACAGGAAGACGTATAAACTTTAGAGAATTAGATGGAAGTTAGAAATCCAACTCTTGAACACTGCAGGATTCATCTTCAGTAGATGACTGCCCAGTCTCTTCCTGAAAAACAGCACTGCAGTGTTACTCAACTTTCACAACTTAAAGATATGTGTGGAATTCTGAGAGTTCAAGTTGAAGACACATCTTCAAGTTGCCAAGATTCAGAAATGCTGGTCCAGTGAAAAGATTTAACTTATTGGCAGCTCTTAAATTTATGATAACCAAATGGTTGAGTAAAGTTTTAAATGTATTTTATAGTGTGTTGGTGATTCATTTGGAACAGAAGATAATTGAAAATTATTAAATATATTTTCCTCCTAACAGTTTATGTTTTTGCTTATTTGTAATTGTAATTGGTTCTTTGCTGAATGGGTACAGAATCTTTATAGTGGGAATAAGATCTTATTGAGCTTTGTTCCATACTCTTCACCAACTTATTTACCGGTAATTCTATTTGCTCATGTTCCTTGACTTATTGGTGTAAGGGAGCTCTAGACAAATGTCCTGTTCTGTTCAGTGTTCTTGAGTACTATATATCCATATGCTAAAGTTTGAGAGGGGAATTAATTGGGAATAGCAGAGCTCTATAGATATGTCTTAACGTATAGTCTTTATCTGGGTACTCTTGATCAGAATGGTCCAAACATGGATTATTTTTCTACATGTTTTAAATGTGTACTTTAAGTCTAATCTACTTCACATTACAGTACAACTTTTCCAAATAGAATACATAATATATGTGTGGTACATAAGGATTATTATTTGTCCTATCTTGCACTTTTGTTAAAATAGAATCAACTGCATCAGTGAAACTTTCCAGAAAAAAATTAGAAAAAATGAACTCTGATTGACTCACTGGAATTACATTTAGAGTTTTCATCCCTCCCACACACACACCCCGGAAAATATTTATACCAATTCCCACTCACCAATAGTAATGTGATTTTGGTCTATTTTTCTTGCCATTTTTAGTTCTACTCTCCATGAAAAGGTTTCCAGGTTTTTTTTAAATGCACTCTTTCTGCGTGTATAAGAAATCGATTACAACAAAGATAATATTCTCCCACTATACTTTGGGAATGAAAGTCTTCCATGGACAGTTCCTGATGTTACTTGAGCTGTTGTCATGTGTGGGCAAGCAAGACTGAAAATTAAATGATAACTGCAGTAATGCAACAACATAATATGATCTGAGAACATCAAAAGAAATAGGGAGCTACATCATTATTAGAAGTTACTTTTTGGTCAATTACTATTCCAGATATTTTTTTTTCTCAATTGTTTCTGAGGAGCCGTGAATAGCTGTAAGTGAAGGACTACCTGTATTTCACTAATGAAGTCCCACTTGGAATACTACATCTGGTTCTGGTCACCATGATACAAAAAAAGATGTAGAAGCCCCTAGAAAAAGTTCAGAGAAGATCATCAAAGATGATAAAGTTTCTGGATTGCACAATAAACAGCTAAGGGAACTAGGTATGTCTAGCCTAATAAAGAAAAGGCTTAGCCATCTTCCAGTACTTGAAGGAAGGGAACAGAGTGTTGATTTGTTCTTCATAGAACCTGAGGACAGGCAAGAAGCAATGGGTGGAACGCCTCAGAGGAAGAATCAATGTGGAACTAATGAGGAAAGTGAAAGTGAAAACAATCAGTGGAACAGCTTGCCTCCTGGAGTTGTGGGTTCTCCATTGCTAGACATTTTCAAGAGAAGATCAGACAACTATTTGTCCAGGATGGTATAAGACTCCTGCTTTGGGCAGTGGGTTGAACTAGAAGATCTCCAAGGTCTCTCCTAGTCCTCTATAATTCTGTGATAGGGAAAACAAAACTAATTTGTGAATGTCTGTAAATGAGCTTTTAAAAGTAGGAATTTCAGAATAATTTAAGTTGCTTAATAATTTTAAGATAATTATACTATGGGTAGACTTTTATCTTTAGACCATTTTTTTTTCAATTAAAGCAGTGTTTCTATTCATTTTGTCTCAAAAGTTGTTCCTATAATATAAGAATATGTTTCTAATGTAGGATAAAGGTAGATACTAATATCAATTACTATAATTGTAAAACAGATGTGGAATTCTTCATTCTAAGTTGTGTGTTTTGTTTTCTAGTACATATTTTTCAAAAATGCAGGTACTAGCCTTACCGTTCAAGAGAAAAAAAGTAAACTTTCCTGTTTTTATAGTATAGTTCAAGCTTACTATTTTAACTATCACTCTTTTAAATTGTAGGTAATCATTACCAAATGAGGAGGAAAGGAAGATGTCATCGAGTATCTTCAGCACGGCACTCTTCTTCTCCATGCAGTATTAAACGGTCCCCTACGAGAGAAACCTTAACCTATGCCCAAGCGCAAAGGATGGTAGAAATAGAAATTGAAGGTCGCTTACACCGAATCAGTATCTTTGAACCCTTAGAGATTATATTGGAAGATGATCTTACAGCCCAAGAATTAAGTGAATGCAACAGCAATAAAGAAAATAGCGAGAGGCCACTGGTCTCTCTGAGAGCAAAGAGACACAGAAACAATAAAGTTAAAAAGAAAAGTGAAACTCTCCCAAACACACATGGCATTCCACCCACTGCAAGTACTCTTCCAGAACCAAAAGTGCATGTTGTTGAATATAGCCCACCTTCTGCACCTCGTAGACCTCCAACCTATTACAAATTTATTGAAAAGTCCTCAGAAGAACTAGATAATGAAGTAGAGTATGATATGGATGAAGAAGATTATGCATGGTTAGAAATAATCAACGAGAAGCGAAAAAGTGATGGAGTCTCGGTTGTATCACAAAATATGTTTGAATTTCTTATGGACCGTTTTGAAAAAGAGTCTTACTGCGAGACTCAAAAACAGGGTGAACATCAATCTTTAATTGACGAAGATGCAGTTTGTTGTATTTGCATGGATGGAGAATGTCAGAACAGCAATGTGATTCTTTTTTGTGACATGTGTAATTTAGCAGTGCATCAGGAGTGTTACGGGGTGCCATATATACCTGAGGGCCAGTGGCTTTGCAGGCAATGTCTGCAATCCCGTTCAAGGCCTGTAGACTGTGTACTGTGTCCAAACAAAGGAGGTGCCTTTAAAAAGACTGATGATGATCGGTGGGGACATGTTGTGTGTGCTCTTTGGATTCCAGAGGTTGGATTTGCCAATACAGTTTTTATTGAGCCAATAGATGGAGTCAAAAACATTCCCCCTGCCCGATGGAAGTTAACATGCTACCTCTGTAAACAGAAAGGTGTTGGTGCCTGTATTCAGTGCCACAAAGCAAACTGTTACACAGCATTCCATGTTACATGCGCTCAAAAAGCTGGTTTGTATATGAAAATGGAACCCGTGAAAGAATTAACTGGTGGCAGCACAACATTCTCAGTGAAAAAAACTGCATATTGCGATATACATACACCACCAGGATCTGTTCGGAGGCCTCTGAATATTTATGGAGAAGCTGAAATGAAAAATGGCCTCTATCGAAAGGAGGGCATGCCCAAAACCAGGTCTACATCAAGGATCAGAAAAAAAGCTAAAAAGTCAAAGAAAACACTAACTGAAACATGTGCGGTTATGCCTGCAGTATCTGCTCCATGTGTCCCTCCCCAGAGGTAAGAAAATATTTTTTTTTTGCAGTTGTCAGTGTTACCAACTTATTAATGAGAAGCAAAAATTAATGGTTAATAGGCTTTTTCAGGACAAGATGCACTAAAGGCTCCAGATTATTAACAATTAAAGGAAATGAGAAATGGTCATTCTTTTAGATTTTACTTTAGCAATAAATTTCAGTCATAAATGGTTTTCATTTGTTTTCCTTGTGTTAATTTGGAATAGGTAAGCCTGGTGACTAATTGAGAATGACTGCTAGATATGTATTAGGGCTATGCAGTGTTTATGTTTCAAAGGCAGAAAGTTGCCCTGGAGTATGTGGATTTGCATATGTAGCACCTGTCTGTAACTCATTAAAATAAAGATTTTTCTTTGGATAATGCCACAGCTGCAAAGAATAGCTACATGATCCTGGGAAACAATCCAGCTCTTTAAGGAGTTGCTGTGTGAGTGCTCAGTCATGCTCCAGAGCATCTTTTTGCCTTTGAATCTGAAGCTATGCAAGCCAGAGGTAGGAACATAACCCCATCCTGTTGTTGTTTCTTTTCATCTGGTATTTGAAGGCATGTTATTTCCAATCTGGAAGTAACACTGACTTTTCAAGACTTAAAAGCCTTGATAGACCTGTTCTTCATGCCTTTATCCTCTCTTGTTTTAATACCATCCAGATGAGTGACCGTAATCACGTCTGATAGTAATGAATTTCACAAGTTAATTATATAGTGTGAGAGGAAGTATTTTCCTTTCATTTCTACTAAATTTCCTTTCAGCTAGTTTAGTAAACTGATCCTAAACCGTATGTTTTGATTTTTCCTTGTCTATATTTAGTATTCCATGAAAGAAATTGTGCATACTTTGATTATGTCCCTGATCAGCTGCCTATGCCAGCTATTTGGAATTATTCAATTTTGTTTAATAAACTATATGGTGAAGCATTACATGTTTTCTTGTGTATAATTGATTTTAGTAATATGCTGCTTTCAAAAACACATATCAGTTTATATTTATATCGGATATCAGTTTCTAAATTATTATTCAAGTTGCAGACATATCTTATGGAGAAAGAAGAAGGGAGTTGTATTGCATTTTGTGTGCTTGCTAAGAAGAAACAAAATTTTGTCCTTTACGTATTTTGTAATACAGCTTCCATAATCATACATCATTGGCATTGCACAGTCTGGCTATTTGGAAAACAAAATATTGTTTGTTCTTGTGTCTTATATCTTAAATATATCAAATATTTAACTCTTCAGACTTCCAAAATGTTTCTAGAACTTAAGTGAACTTCAAGTACAAACTTATAAGCTATGAAACAGATAACTTTAGCTAATATACATTGTTCCTTGTCCATGACTTATATTTAAGCAAAACAAAGAAATTCTTTCTGTAGTTTATTTAGTTTGATACTTGAACAGATATCTATAGTTTGTTTCCTTTTTGGCAGGCAATACTTTGAAGTCAGGAATAAGCTATGTAGAATTGTATTATGATATTCCTTACTTGATTTCTAACAATTTTCAGATTATGTTTAACGTAACAGTAACTTTAGAACCTTTTTCTGTACATATGTGTTCTGGATAATTTAATATTAAGAATTTAAGAATATTTTAAAATGTTTATTGAACTATTAAATGATAATGTGCTGCTACTATTAACTAATATGAATATGTCAGGCAGCTCTGCCTTCAGGTTTGTTAAAATAAAACAGTCTTGTACTTGCACGTTACAAATTTATAAAATCTTTTCGATTGGAATACACTCGATCGGAATACATCAGGAGCAAGGCTTGTTACATTTAAATGTTATTTTAAAATGTTGTCCTATTGAAAATTTCCGTTCTGAATGTCCTTGGACTAATAAGGAAGACTTTTAAGCTAAAATATAATAATTGTGTTGTTTCTCAAAAATGAAGGTAGTTTGTAATCTACTTTTTAAAAAACCCTGTCCTTTCTGGATTGTAAAATAAATACTGCTCAGGACTTAATAAGTATTTGTAGATAGTGTTAAATTATTAAACCCAGTGAAACTAAGAAGGGATACAGGGTTTCACAATTCATTATAATAAGAGATTGGGGGAGCAAATACACTTTATTCTGGTAGCCAAGTTTCCTCTAGACTGGAATTCTCAATATTATACTAAATTTATGGAAAATGCTTCCCTTCACAAATAGCATTAGTTATTGTTTGGGGAACCATAATCTGAAGGGGGGAAATGGATGATAATTATGTCTTTTTTCATTTATTTACTCAAGTGTATAAAGCCTATTTCTTATAAGTTTGTTTTAATATCAGTTTTTAGTACTCATCTATAATTATATCTGCTCCCAGTGGTGTTTTAATTGTATCTATTTTTTCAAATAGAATACTTTATTATCTAATTCAGTTTATACTGAGAAATAACTGCAGGAAATAGGGTGCACCTGTTAGTAAACTTAGATCAGGGGTCTGCAACCTTAAACTCTCAAAGAGCCATTTGGACCCATTTCCCACAGAAAAGAAAACACCGGGAGCCACAAAACCTGGGTGGGTGTGGCCAACTCGAAGTCACTCACTTCCACCAGTCACATGACCCCCCCCAGCCACGCCTACCCAACCAGTCATTAGGAAGAGAACCGGTTGTTAAAAAACACTGGGAATCAAAAAAAAACCTTTTGACATCTCTCTCTCCCTCCCCCCTCTCTCCCTCTCTCTCCCCCCCTCTTTCTGTATCTCTCTATGTCTGTTTCTCTCCCATGCTCTGTATCTCTCTGTCTCTCCCCTGGCCGCTTCTCCATCCCCCGCCGTCACCCTTAGCTTCTCAGGCCAGGCAAGGAGTGACTGGGAGGGGAGGGAGAGGGGTGGGGCCAGCCAGTGGTGGGATCACTTGACATGGAGCCACAGCAGAGGGCCCAAAGAGCCAGCTGCGGCTCCAGAGCCGCAGGTTGCTGACAACCTGACTTAGATGAAGCAAATAAGATTGGAATAATAATAGAACTAGAGGATATATCAAGCAGATAGATAGCCAATTGCATAACTCATCTATCAGCTGAAAATTAATCTCTAGGAAATCAAGAAGATGCTATGAAGGTTTCATGAATTAAAGTAACTCGATGGTTGATATAGGTACCATACAAATCTAATAAATAAATAATAAAAGTGACTGACAAATATGTATGAACCTGTGGTCTAAAATCTTCCAAAAATAAATAAATTTAATGGATTTAAGTATTGTGAACTTTTATGCAGATCTGCCTTATATAATGGTAATGATGAAAGCGGTAAAAAATTGAGTTAACACAATTTGTAATGAATTGTGTCATTTATTTATTGAAGGTGTGTGTATATATAAGTGTGTGTCTTCTCAGGTTTTCGCGGGTGTGTGTATGTAAAAGGTTAAAATCTCGGGTGTTTTCCCACGTCATTAGAAGATAGGCTGAGATCTCAACAGGCAACCAGTGGTGTTGTGATGCCTACCAGAATCCTTCCCTCTTTGCAGGTAACAGTTAGTAATAGAGAACCAGAGAAAGCTGGGCCTTTAACACGCAGTCAGGCTGCAGCTATGATAATGAAGCAGAAGAAAAAACGGTTGCCCTCCAATCAGGACACAGAGTTGCAGGCTAACCAGCATACGTCAGCAGCAGCGAACAGAGAAAAGTGACAACTCCAACCTCGCAGCATACCCATAGCTTCTAAACTGAAAGTAGGGGCCCGATGATGACAAGTTAGAGAGCTTGTCGAAATATTGCCAAAAGAACTTTTAAAGTATTGGTTAGGATTTTAGCCAAAGTTTTAAAAGACCTTACAAAGTGTTTTGTTAGGATTTTAGAGGATTTTGAGCTGGGATTTTAGCCAGGATTTTAAGATTTTAAGCATTTTAACTAACAGACTTTTAATGACACGGGAAAACACCCGAGATTTTAACCTTTTACACACACACACACACACACACACACACACACACACACACATTTCAATAAATATATATATGAAGTGTTTAAGTGTTGAGCGTTTGTTTGGTAACCTTACTCTGGAATGTTAAATAATTAACAAAATTTGTAATGAATATATATTCATTTACTTATTGAAGATTTTTGAATATATGAATTGTTAAGAGTTTGTTTTATAATCTTACTCTGGAGATCTGAGTAAATACTTCAAAGTATAAAAGAATTAAATAATGTGATACATCAGATTTTGTAGTTTCTGCATAACTGATAATAGTATTCTGAACCTAAATAATTGTAACTGATTCCCCATGCCAAAAATGTTACTATATGTTTGTTTAGCATTCTTCTTTAATATAAAATACATTTTTTAAACTTGAAGGGATTTCTACCAACAATTTGTGATGCAAGTATCTAATATTAGAAAAATAATTGAAAAAAAGTATCTTTGCACCAAGTTGTTCTTTGGATACAGAACCATGTGAAGATGTTTGTATAGTAGAATATTTTTGAAACAACAATAAAATCTGGTCAGATTTATAATTAAAATTCTGTGTTTTATTTTAAAATACTAATATTTCTTTCTTTCCTGTTTAGATTAAATAAAATTATGAATCAGGTGGCAATTCAGCGAAAGAAGCAATTTGTAGAAAGAGTCCACAGTTACTGGCTACTTAAAAGGTTGTCCAGAAATGGTGTTCCTTTATTGAGAAGACTGCAGTCCAGCTTGCAGTCACAAAGAAACACGCAACAGGTATCTTTATTTCCTTACTTCACATATGATTAAATTATTTGGCTTATTTGAGCTAATAATGTATGGGTACAATTATCCAGGACCACTATAATTATGAATAATATAAATTACGTGAATGCTTATATTTTACACAAGGAGTAAATATACGGTATATGAATTAAATTAAGTGTAAATACAAAATTGACGTGCTGTGTTTTACATGAAGAAAAAGCATTGCCAATTTTGTACTGAAGGCAAAATGTACTAACAGTTGTTTTTGCAATAGAGTTATTAGCTACTTAATGTTAAAATTAAACTAACAAATACATGATTTTTGTTTGTTTCTTAAGAGGGAAGATGATGAAGAAACACAAGCCTTAAAAGAGAAATTGAAGTACTGGCAAAGACTCCGTCATGATCTTGAAAGAGCACGGTTGTTGATAGAGCTTATACGAAAAAGAGAAAAATTAAAAAGAGAACAGGTATATAAAGCTGTTGACAATTTTGTCTGAGTTTACATACCTCAAGTTTCACTTGGTAGTGAATGGAAATGATAGAGCTGTTTTTCCTGTAATGGGAGAGATTTTATTTTCCCTTTTACATCTACTGTAATAGCAAGCACTGTAGTGAGGATTAATGATATCATCTAGGATGGTAGAAGGAAGGGACAGCAACATTAGATCATTTATGTCGTTGTTTAATCACTTTCTAGAAATAATTGCTCATATGTTCTTGCACTGCCCCTTCTAGCAAGTCCAAGATTACATCTCTTCTTTAAGTGCTTAGGCTGGCCATAGCAGTAGTGTTTTTTTCTATTAACAGATAGAAAGTCAGTTGATACCTTTGTGAAAGTAGGGTAATTTTGCTCATTCCATAAAGAACTAAGACTACTTTTTCAATATTTTTTTCTTTTCTCTTTGTACTATATCCAATTACCCTATTCTTAAAGCCTGAGTGTTAGTAATAATCATAATAGGAAGCATTTCTGAAGGAATAAGTCCATCAAAGAAAGGCTGAGCCCTGTATTCTTTTGAATTTCTGAAGCAATTAGAATATAAAACATAATTCAACATCATTTTAAGGTTTGGAGCTATAGAGAAACATAAGTCTTTGCCCTGACTTCAGGAATTTGGAAAGTATAATCTGTATAATTTATCTAGGCTTTCCAATAGGCAAATTATTGTGGCAGCGTTATTTTCTAATAATCAGCATCCTTTTGGCCTTTTAAAAATAGCACAAAATTACTTAATTGTGTGTGTAGTAAACTAAAACAAGATAAAATTAACAATGGAAGTATTTAACATAAATTGAAAACAAAAGTGAGCAGTACAAAAGTAATAAGAGCCTTGGTAGTACAGTGGTCTAAGGCACCCTGTTATTAAGATGGTTATTAAGACCAGCTGCCTGCAATTACTGCAGGTTCGAATCTCGCCAAGGCTCAAGGTTGACTCAGCCTTCCATCCTTTCTAAGGTAGGTAAATTGAGGACCCAGTTGTGGGGGCAATAAACTGACTTTGTATAAAATATACAAAAGGATGAAGGCTATGGCTTAACGCATTGTAAGCCGCCCTGAGTCTCCGGAGAAGGGCGGCATATAAATTAAAGCAAAATAAATAAATAAATAAAAATATTTTTGTAAGCCGCCCTGAGTCTCCGGAGAAGGGCGGCATATAAATCAAATTTATATATCTATATCTATATCTATATCTATCTATCTATCTATCTATCTATCTATCTATCTATCTATCTTGAAGTGATTTTGTTATATAAAGAATGACTAAATATCATATTGTTAGTTAACTTCAGAGGTCCACAAAAGTGACCGCAATTGGAACTAGCAACTCAGTAATTAACAAAATAGTCATTAAGTAAAAAACACATGACCACAAACTGTTGTTAGGATTTTATTTCAGCTTTCCTTTGCTATACAGCATCAGAAGGATAGAAAAGCCTTCCATCCTTTCTAAGGTAGGTAAATTGAGGACCCAGTTGTGGGGGCAATAAGCTGACTTTGTATAAAATATACAAAAGGATGAAGGCTATGGCTTAACGCATTGTAAGCCGCCCTGAGTCTCCGGAGAAGGGCGGCATATAAATTAAAGCAAAATAAATAAATAAATAAAAATATTTTTGTAAGCCTCCCTGAGTCTCCGGAGAAGGGCGGCATATAAATCAAATTTATATATCTATATCTATATCTATATCTATCTATCTATCTATCTATCTATCTATCTATCTATCTTGAAGTGATTTTGTTATATAAAGAATGACTAAATATCATATTGTTAGTTAACTTCAGAGGTCCACAAAAGTGACCGCAATTGGAACTAGCAACTCAGTAATTAACAAAATAGTCATTAAGTAAAAAACACATGACCACAAACTGTTGTTAGGATTTTATTTCAGCTTTCCTTTGCTATACAGCATCAGAAGGATAGAAACCTAAATGGCGAAGTCAGCTCATACAGCCAGAAAGGCTTTCAGAACTCAACTCATAAGGAAACCAAGTAAAAAGGAAAAAAATCATACAGCCCCTTTTTCCCACTCTCCACCCTTTGGAATGCTTACCGCAGTGCTGTGATAATTATCAAAAATAGAATTAATGTTTGTGTTTACATTCATTGGAGAGGATGGAATTAGAAGGCAGCAAGTACACCAGTGGTGGGTTGCTCCCGGTTCTGTCTGGTTCTTTAGAACTGGTAGTAAAAGCGGCGGGAGGCTTCGCTCACCCGCCCGGACGTCATAATTGACGATCTTGTGCATGTGCAGAAGCTTCTGCGTATGCGTGCGCTCCCATTGCGAACCGGTAGTAAAGGTAAGTCGAACCCACCTCTGAAGTACACAATGAGGAATACACATTGAAACTAATCAACTAGGAGACACTAGGAACCTAACAAAAGCCTTTAGTGTGCAACTGATAAATTGTTAATTTCAGGCAGTTGCTGCCAGCCAATAAAGAAAGTTAGTATTTTTTAGGGATGTGCTGTATTGTCAGGTGGTGATAGCTTGTTTCGGTGATCTCTCTACTCTTGGTGGGGGTGGGGTGGGGAAGGGGGAATGGGTCAGGCACAGGACAATGTATACTTAACTGACAGTAATAGCAAATGTGATAAATGCTGTGAAATCTAAATTTAGGCAATGGTTGCAAAGCTACTTTTTCATCACCAAAACTATGCATGGTTCATGTCTAAAGCAGTTGTTATATAGAAAGTACTTATATATGTATTAAAGAATGTGAATTAGCTGAGAGAAAAGGGAAAGCAGAAGTCATGGTTGGCTGGAATTAATAAGATCCTCAAGACGATCAGAAGAGATAAGAATTTTAAAAAACAAAATAAAAACAATGTTTGAATTGCTATATGGATTTGGTAGTCTCGGGTTGTTTGCAAAGTTATTAAAATATGAGGTATTTAAAATATGAAGTATTATGTTGGCATTTCTTTAGTTTATTATTTCTTATTTCCATTCTATATTTTGCATAATTTTGCTTACCCCAACAATAGTGTTACCCACTACTGCAACTATAGGGACTCTCTCTTGTGTATGAGTGGTACAACATAAATGATTGCTACTTGTAGAATTAAGTTTGTTTTAATATATATAATTCTAATGAAGGTGAATTTTGGTTAAGCTTAGTAAATATTTTTTATAACCTATTTTCAAAGAAAGAAGGAAAGAATCATTCTTCTTTGATCAACATATACTATATATTAAAGATTCCTGTATCATCATATCTGCTAAATCATTATTGTTTTTTTTAAAGTATAGAAAAATATAATCATTTGTTGGAAAAGGAGGGGAAATCTGAATACTCAATATATAATTACTATTATATGGTTATTTTTTGTTAAATTGTGTTTCAGAATTGATAGCTTTAAAAACCAAACAACAATTAGACTTATCTCCTTTCAATACCAAGGTTAAATATGGTGAAGTTTACTGAATCTTAAGAGAGCATTATAGTTACATGTCAGATGTACTCCTACATGTCAATTTGCCTCCTACCGGGCTTAACAATTTATTAATAAATGCTAGAGTTGGATTTGTTAAGTGATCCAAGTGCACTATAAAGCATGTAATTAAAGTCTGAACTGACCAAGTACGTGCTAAATAAATAATTTCTGCAATTAATGTATGTTATCTATATTTTCCTGTGCTATTAAAAATTATGCACATATGCATATTCCTTCTGCCTATAACTTCATTGTGAAAGTTTCATTACAATGGTAGAATTTATCACTAAATGTAGTTTTAATAGGTTTGAGCTTTAATCATGATTTATTATAGCAGCAAAGTAGCCAGTGATCGTATTTTGATGATAAAATAGATTATAATTGTCCTCTGTTGTGCAGATCAAAGTGGAACAGGTTGCCATGGAGCTTCAACTGACTCCATTTACTGTATTATTGCGTTCAGTACTGGACCAGCTACAGGAAAAGGATTCTGCTCGTATATTTGCTCAACCAGTGAATCTTAAAGAGGTAAAATTAAACATTTCTGATATATTGATCCAGTAGAATGTAACATTCATTGATCCAGTAGAATGTAACAGTCATTACATCTGTCATTGTTTTGACTGTAAAAAAGTTTAATAAAATCTAACTTAACTACATTAAATTTAGAAAGAGAAAAGCAGAATTGCTTCAGTAACTACTTAAATTCTGTAGGCATATAATATTAATATCTGAGAAGAGATTAATATTTTGAATACATAGTTTTGGATTATTTGACTTAAATGTCTTTAAAAATAATTTTATCAAAGGTTTACAATAGTACTATCTAAAGAAACCTAGAAAAATAAACAGAAAAAAATAGAAAGTGAAGAAAAGAAAAAAGAAGTCAGAAAATTTAAAATTAAAAGAAAGAAAAGTAAGAATATGCTAAATAAAACAGAAAAATATTTAAAGAAATGACTTCTCCCTTCATCACAGTATAAACAATTTTAATACTACCTTTTTAAAAAATACAACAAATGGTCTCTTCCATATACCATCTCTTATCTGTAATAAATTCATAAAATTTAGTCATATCTGTCCTGATTTCAGCAAAAGTCCATTAAGAGTTACCACAGATAACCACATATTTATTTTGACTAACTTTATATTCATTCCATTACTTCTAACAGTCTTGCTCTTAATCCCTTCAAATAAGTATTTCTTTCCAGTTTGTCCTTTCTCATATTCTACAAAGCTTCAACAAACCTTTTTTTTCTTTTTGTAAATCCAGTATAGGAAAATTATCCAGGTCACTCTATTGGCTTTTATCTGTATATCCCTTTTTATTATTAAGACAAGAATTCATTTCTTTTGTATGTCCAGTATGACATCTTTTTCCATGTCATTCCTGTAACTTGTTTTTAAAGTTACTCATTTTTAAATTCATTTTCAAATCAATCTCAATTCTGTCAGGCAATATTTGATTCTTTTTTGTAGCATTTTTAAATATAGTCTACAATCTACAGACACTCTTAAAATTAAGTTCTGGGTCCATTGTTCAAAAACATCCTTTAGTATGTTTTAAAATATTTTGCTTTATTCACTGTTAGTAAGTCAAGTTTGAGTGTTCTTTAATTGTAATTTTTTATTTTCGTCTACTTTTATCTACAAATAGTCCTGGAATAAAGACCACAGTTTGGACAAGAATTTCAATCATTAGGATTGTAAGTCAAGTCGGACCTAATATTTATGACCATTTTTATGATGGTCGTTAAGTGAATCATCATAGTTATTTAAACAAAGCTTCAGTTGACACAAACTCCATGATCATAGGTGCAAACTTATTCTTGTGAAATTCTGCTGAAAATCTGAAAAAAAGCCATCAGTTACAGTCACATGAATTTAGGATTGATCTGTGATCAATCATAAATGTGAGATGGTTGCCAAGCCCCTAAATTGCATCATGTGAATATATAGGTGTTGCAATGGTTATAAGTGTGAGGGTTGGTTGTAAGTGCATGGACCAGACTTTTTTCAGTATCGTGATTACTTTGAAACAAACAGTTGTAATCTGGGATTTTTAATGTCTTATTTTACGCTTTCTTAAGAATTCAAAACCATTTTCACATGGGAAAGATTCCTTATAATTAATTCATTTATATGGATTTTAACCCATTTATAACTTTCTAACATCAAAGATTCACAGATAGTCTTTGCAACCAGCCTTGAGATTTGAAGAATACAGTTAAGAGAATGGTGCCCAATTTTGCAATTATTTTTTTTTTTGCCATAATCCATAAGGGAATCATTACTGTTAAGCAAGTCATATAATTGTTAAGTGAATCTGGCTTTCCCATTGATTTTGCTCATTGTATGCTCTCTTGGAAGGTTGCAAATGGTGATCACATAACCCTGGGATGCTGCAATCGTTGTCAATACATGCTGGTTTCCAAGCAGTCACATTTCGATCATTTCACCATGGGGAAAGCTGCAACAGTCATAAGTGCAAGAACCAATCATAACTCAGTTTTTTTCAGTCCCATTACATCTTTGGACAGTTACACGAATGACCATAAATTGAGGATTACCTGTAATCACCCTTTTACTGAAAAAAAATTAAGTCCTTAAATTTTGAAACTTCTTTCACTAAGGATTAAAGGTAACTCAGTGTTATAAAATCCAAAGGTTTCTAATAGCTTAAATCTAGTTAACAAGCAGTTTCCAAAAATGTTTTTAAAAAATATGGAAACCCAGTGTTCTTTTGAGGCACCAAGCCATAGTTTGAGCAAGATGACTATTCCTTCATCTTCCAGAGTTCTAAACCCACCAGAGACTGTTATCTTCTGGTTTCCTTGTGAGGAACAACTGTTTCAAACACTTGTGAGTGATTTCAAGTCCTCTTCTTGTCTGGAGAGGAATTACAAAGAAGCAGTCTACTTGCTGACTCTTCATTCCACTATGGTCATCTGCTTCGCTTCAAACCAAGTTGCTTTGTTCACCATTTCTTCCTTGGAAATACAGGCTTTAAATGTTAAAATTAACTTAATTAGGTTAAATTAATTTTGAGACAAAAAAAATGCATTTAAATGTAGGATGCTTAGAATAAGATGCAAGAGTCAAGTTCTAAGTGTCAAAAAGTGTAGAATAAAATCAGGCCATTTTGGTTTTTCTTAATATTTTCTAATAATCCGTTGCAGTTTTTCAAAACAGTCTTTTGAATTTCAGTATATTATTCAAAGAGCATATAAGAATGTGCAGAATATTCTATGCATAGAACTGATGGTTTTGTGCAGCCTGTGTTCAGACTACAACAAACATGTTGAGACATGGACAGTTGTCCAGAATGTGAACAGTAGGAAAAAGATCAGTGGAATGATGTAGCATGCAAAGTCTAAGGGAGGAAAGGAAAGCATTATTGGGATGATTTGGGAAAGGTGGACAGACTATCTGGACATGAGTGGCACCAGGAGTGTTATTCAGGTAGTAACACTGAACAAAAAGAAGTAAAGAAAAGGAAGTATTGTGTTTATTAGGGAGTGTTGCTGATCAGTTAAATATTAGCTCCTGGAATTAGATGACACAGAAGGAATGAAACATACAGCTAAGGAGGAAGGAACATAGGAGTAAGATGCTCAGACAGACATGCAATAAGTACAGAATGCATCAGCCTTGTTCTATTTATCCTATAAGACCCCTCCAGATTTCTCTTGGTAAAAACCAGAATGATTGACATCTTGCAGGATTCGGTTCATCTGGATTGAAACCACAACACCCCACTCTCCTCCCCACATCCCTCCCCACCCCACTCCCATACTAAAATGGTGTAACTTTACTTTTGAGTTGCAGTGTGTTCAGTGCATGGAACAAAATACATGTTTTGGTTTTATGCATTCCATTATTATCTATCCATACATCCTATCTACATGTCTTCCATTTAAAATCTGTATTTCAGGTTCCTGATTATTTGGATCACATCAAACATCCCATGGATTTTTCTACTATGAGAAAACGGTTAGATACTCAAGGTTATAAAAATCTCGATGAGTTTGAAGAAGATTTCAACCTTATTATTGAGAATTGTATGAAGTACAATGCAAAAGATACAATATTCTACAGGGCTGCTGTGCGGTTAAGAGATCAAGGAGGTGTTGTTTTGAGACAAGCTAGAAGAGATGCTGAAGCAATTGGATATAATAATGAAACTGGAATGCACTTACCTGAACGGCCTAAACTTGAATCTCCTCCACCTTTTACCTGGGAAGATGGTAAGGAGATAAATGTCAACTACTGCAGCAATATTTTCACATTTTTGTATGAACAGACATATTTTTGCATGTATATTCTACACAGTAAATGAACACTTTTAGGCATGTTCTTCTACATTCTTAGGCAAGAATTGTACATATTTAACTCTACATATCCTGTACCACAAGTTGTTTTAAAATTAGTCCTGCATTTAAAACAATGTTGTTGTGGATGGATTACTATTAATAAGAAAAAAGGAAAAGATGAGACACTCTGAAGTATCTCTGTGTTATGTTGTATTATGTGCTTTTGAACTGCTGCTTGGAAGAGACTATTTGCTTCATGAATGGAGCTTTTTTCTAATGCTTAAATATAACTTTTCTCTGTTTTCTTCATTGTCTATATCTCTCTACTTCCCTTCCTATTGTTTCTTCCCAATTTGTCATCTTTATATTTATTTATTCATTCGCTGTTCTTTCTGTTGGAAGATAGTGTCTCTATATATCCCAAGCTGGTTTGTATGTGTGAGAGAGAATGATTGGTGTAGACAGGTGTGGATCAATTAATGTAGTAAATGGAATATCTTACTTTACAGATTTTTTTTAATTGGTAGCTTTTAATTACATAATATATTTATTGGGCAAGTAATAGGTTTTTTTAGATTTTTCTAATATGGAATTGCTAACCTAAATTCACATGGCAGGGAAGGTGAGTTTTACAGAGCTTTGCTATAAATTCTTTCCTTAAATTTATATTTAGTATCAAATTTATCCTTTCAGAAAATGTGGTTTGGACTGCTACAGTGACAATTTATCAATTACTTTGCAATGATGTTCCAAGAAAGACCATTCTTTAGTTCAAGGCTCAATAGTCAAACCTTGGATCTTATCTTTGTACTGTTTATACAATTAATATGAATTCCTACTTGAATACTAATGAAAAACAAAAGCATAATGGCAGCTCATTAATTCAGTTTAGTAGATTTGTAAAGAATTATTGATTGCCTTATCTTAATTTATTTACTGAGAAGGACTGTTGGAGTAATGTATGTTCTGCATCATTAAATAAGTGCCGCCCCAAGATGTTAATGTTTCATAATTTTTGGAATAAAGTTCAACTTAATTCAGAGCTATATTAGATATAAATGTCTCTTCCAGAAATTAATTGCATTTTCTTTTAATAGAATGGCTGGAGGCCTTTATTGCTATAGAGCTTTGTACTATGAAAATAAAATAAAACAGGCTTTGCTTGAGGCTGCTTAATATCTTGGATAATCATGCATATATAGCCTGTGTGTTCTAACACCACGTGACACATGTTGAAAACATTGAAGTAATACTTTGAGATACAAGAATAAACTGCATGAGTGAAACAGAAATCATTTTTGGCTGCTTAAAATTAAAAGCTGATTTGAACATTAACTTTAAGGCAGAGGTTAGAATTGGCCAGTTCTTACCTTGCAATGGAGTAAGTGGCAACTATTTGTGTTGTGCTTCAGGAGTAAAAATCTATACACAATGTGATTTTTGTCTGTGAATTGGATTCGGAAAAGTGATGTTCTCATTAGTAGTAGCATATTCCATATTAGATTGCTACTGGAGGAATGCAATCAATATATCAAGTTTATGTATTAAGTTAGTTGATTGCCAGCTGAGGTCATAGTAGCAGTATTATCTGTTCTTAAGGTGCCACGAATTGAATTTGAAATGTATGCCATCCAGCTTTTTATGCCAGCAAAATCATTCCACAAGGCATAGGGAGATTTAATGTTTTAAAATAATAACTAGGATAGAACTTCAGGTCCTGTGTTAATGTCAGATGCTGCTTTAGTGTTTGCCGTGTAAGTCAATTGAAATAGCAATCTAATATCTTTTGTTTTATTGAGTATCATTGTGCAGCAGAGTCATGCTGTTACTCATACTATAGAAAAGTATTGTAAATGTCTGTGTTTTAATTCAGTGGATAGGTTACTGAATCCTGCCAACAGAGTGCACATGTCTTTGGAAGAGCAGCTGAAAGAATTGTTGGAAAAACTTGATCTCACTTGTGCAATGAAATCCAGTGGGTCTCGGAGCAAACGAGCAAAGCTTCTAAAAAAGGAAATTAACTTGATTCGCAGCAAGATAAGTCAGCAACATCATCAGCCCCCTCAAATAGAATCAGGTATTGGAAGTTTTGAAGAAGAAAATGCAGTAGTGGAACACGAAAGTGAAGAAGAAGGTAAGAGACATCTTGATTTAAATCATAATAGTGCATTCAGAGGGAGAAGGTTGGGGGTGGATAGAAAAGGTAATTTACTATTAATTGTAAAGTTTTAGAAGTCCAAAACAGTTCTAAATAGGAGTATAAGGGGTATTTTTTGTGACTACATAAATATAGCTTGAAATGATTTTTTTTTCTATTTTTCCCTACCCAGAATCAAAAAGTATATTTAAGTGGTAAATTCTGAATCCCTGAGAAGAAATATCCTCCTTTCCCCATACTCTTTTTAGGGAAGGGGAATGGAGATTTTAGAAATATTTTAGTGGTCACTATTAATACCTAAATTTACTTTAACGTTTTAGCATAAATTTGTTGATGCATTTAATAAACTTGCAGAGCAACTCCATGCATTTTTATTCAAAATAAAAATCTGTTCTCTTTTGTAGAGATTACTCTCAGGTAATACATGTAAGAGTGCAGTTTCCAAAATGTTAATTTTCTACAAGGAGAATTGTAAATATGTTCAATACTAGAGGAGACTGAAATGCAAAATGTTTTAGCAATATCTTTGCATTTTATCTAAAAAGTAGGAAAATGATGTAAATAGAAACATTAGATGTTATAGAAAGCAAAAGAACGCACATCCAAGACAGACCCGCAATCACAATACTAAATATTTGGAAATCTAGTTGATTCTTAAGTAATTTATAATCTGTAAGAGGTTGGTGGTGGTGTCATAGCCAGTTTAATGGGAGAGGTGAACAGGTTTAAAAAAATCCAAATTGTTGTTCTAAGTCATAAAGATAGAAGATGCAAGATTTTTTTCCCAGAAGACCTTTTTATAACCTGATACTTTCCAGATTTAATAATTGACAACAATTGAAATTGTGAACATTCCAGTGTTTGCAAATTGTAGTGCATGAAATAGGAAAGCTATTCTATTTTTTTCCACATACAATCAAAAGGCACCAGAAGTACAAAAGTTGTAAAGACCCTTTAAGCACTGTCATAAAGAAGCCTGCATCCTTTAGGTAGAATATACACAGAATTATTGAATGCTATAGATTGTCTTATAGCAAAATTTTGATACAATATAAATAGAGTAAAAAGAATGGTCTTACAAAACATTACACTCAAGGTGAGGTTTTTTGGTTGTTTTAGTGTTCTATCAAATTGTCAGGATTTTCATCTTCAAATGGGGAGAGTAGAAAGAAGGATTCAGATGTTACATTTTCCCCCTTTGGCCTTCATTTTTAATATTATAGTATGTGAAGTATAAACCACAGTTTTGAGTGAACATGCACAGATCAAATTGCATTCTCGCCCAATAAAAGATAAATGAGATTTTTTTTAAAAAAAATAGCCATACGTATGCAGCCTTGTTTAGTTATTTCCAGGCTGAAGCTGCTGATAACATTCTACATAGCAATCATTATTAATAGTATAATAACCGAAGTTCACATAGCAGTAAAATGAATTACCATATGAATAAAACAGTGACAAATTCTAATTCATTAGAAAAGGCCAGTTTTTCCCCTTTAGAAAAACTCTGATCACAAATTTCTTAAAGTATGTTGATTAAATATCAAAATTACTCTAATTATATTCCAACTTGAATGGTGTTATTTGAAGAGAAACAATAAGAATAGGTCAAAAAAATAAGCATAAAATAAGGTGGCTAAATAGTTCAGTATACAGAACAGTATGGAAATTATGGCTATTAAATTCAGGTATATTCCTTTGGTGGGATTCATATGGCTATGCCTTTCTTATTCTGTTACAGAGATGATACCATTACTAATATTTCTCTAAAAGTATGTATTCCCTAAAGGTGTATTGGATAGAAATATCATTATCAGTCATGGCCATACACTTAGTAAGCTATATATTAATTGGTAGGAATGTAAATATCCCCCTTTATAAAACATAAATTTTCAAATTAATCAAGTTGATTATTTAAATGTGAAATAAAGTTTTATGGTGGGGGCTTTTTAAACCTCTGCAAAACAAAATAAAAAGGTTAAGACACAAAAAGTCAGAGCACAAAGTCTGTGTTCTGAAATTATTTTCTCAACCAAATTATTGTAGGGGTTAACATCTCAAATTGGGATTCAAATAAATTTATTAATAAAATTGTATAATAATAAATTTGGTTAAATTGTTCAGTAATTTCAGTGTGTGTATGTTCAGATACCATGTGAAGACTAACTTTTGTAAGGTGTTGTCTGGGTTTTTTTGGTTTGTTGTCTATACAAAAAGCATCCACAGTAATAAAGCCAGACTGACATACTAACAAGAAATTTATAGAACTAACTACCTTGTTTATGTTTTTATCTAGTCAGTTTTATGCATGTAATACAAGTAGTCTGATTTAATATCCATTCGAAATTATGATGCACTGAATGAGGGAGATTTAAGATGGATCTTTGTAATTGTGGCCTTCCTGCGTGGTTGCCATTTGTGATCTCAGTTACTGACTTCTAACAAGCAAAGTTAATGGGAAGCCAGCAGGAGACAGCAAATGGCAATCACATAACTGTGGCACAATACAGTTGCATGGTATTCACCTAACAGTGGCAACTGGAATTGCTGGAACTCCTGTTAGATGGTCGTGTAATGTCACACCTTATGACTGGGTTGCTTAGTGATGAAGTTCCCAGTCCCAGTTATCATTGATAGCAAGGAATACCTGTATTTGGAAACCAAGTAAGAAAATTCTAAAATATTCTAAAATTCCTGATACAAAACTTCTGAAAAGAATCTCTAAAATATTACTTAAATAAATAAATAAATAGAATATAAAAGAGGAATTGATAAGAATTAGTTCTCTGAAATATTTTAATGTGTTCTGCCAGAGTATTTTAATTTAATTAAAGTGAAAATTTGTCATATTTATAATATTGTTTTCTAAATACATTAATTTAACCCCTATTCTTTTACCTAAGAACTGCTAAAAAAGGAAAATACATAAAGTACATATAAATTCATTCAGTGCATTCTACTGAAGTAGAAATACTTTTATAACACCAAAAGGCAAGAATACTACGGTATAAGTCTAATATTTAAATATTCAAATCATTGATATGAAATCCATAACACAAAGAATTCATAATATTGGTTCCAGTGAGAGTTTCTATTCCCAAATAATGACATTGAATATGAAAGCCAATCTTTTTTTACTTTTAGATCATTCCCACATAAATTTAGTCATTAACTAGGACAGTTAGTTTGTTTAAAGTTTACATACATGAGATGCTTTACTTTGTATCAAACAATATTTACTGCGGGCTACATATTTGATACTAAGTTTTATGTAGTAGCTCTTATAATTACCAGTTTTCAAAAAAACAACTTTATTAATTTTTTCAGGAGATAAATCTCCCCCTAAACTTGAACCATCAGATGCATTACCTCTTCCTTCAAACTCGGAGACTAATTCAGAGCCACCAACCCTCAAACCAGTAGAACTCAATCCAGAGCAGAATAAATTTTACAAAAGAGTAAAATTTGACAATGAATTGTGTAGTACTTCCATTGAGAAAGAAATAAACGGACACACTCCAGAACATTTACTTGACAGTAATCTCAGTGAGTCGACTGTTTCTGCTGTAGCTGAGTCATCAACTGATGTAAACAGACGTACATCAATTCTCTTCTGCAAATCGAAAAGTGTAAGCCCCCCAAAGTCTGCAAAGAACACTGAAACCCAGCCAACTTCTCCACAGCTAGGGACCAAAACCTTTTTGTCTGTAGTCCTTCCAAGGTTGGAGACACTACTGCAGCCCAGGAAAAGATCAAGGAGTGCATGTGGAGATTCTGAGGTGGATGATGAGTCCCCTGTAAAGCGTCTGGATACAGGTAAACATTTACTTTACCTACTTTTTGAAGGTAACCTAGATAACTATTAAATATATTAAATCATTTATATTAAATTAACAATATAAATACAGAATGTGATTTATTTGGCGTATCTTTTATCAGATTAATTTTCTTTTATTAATGTCTAGCTCTACTTTTTGGTACAGTAGGTTGTTGGTCTGCTCTTGAAATCTGTGTTTCCTGACTTTATATAGTTCCCTTTGTTTCTAATGAATAGAAATTATTTTATTTAAAATTCAACTGCAAAATACATCCATGTCCATGTCACAATTTAATAATTATTTCTTTTTTGGGGGGAGGTGAATTCCATGACATGGTATTTGAAAATGTATATGTATGTATCTGTGTACATCTGTATATTTAGTTGTAGGTATAGATAATGTTTCCAAATGTGCTTTTGCAGGACTGTATTAAATAGATTTTGTATTTTCTGTGACTATGTTTTATGCAGTGTTTTAGCTTCTAATGAAAGCTAGGTGTCCTCTGAAAAATAGGTGTCCTCTGTATTGATAACACTAATCTGAAATCTCTACAAATGAGTGGGTAGCAGACATCTTAATTACTATGTTTAATTTTAGCATAGATAATTAAGCCTATACTGTTCATAGCCCTAATGTGATAGAAATTCATGTATGACTAATTTTATCTCATTAAAGTCAGAATGCTTGGTTAAAAACGTGTATATAATAGCAATAGCACTTAGAGTTATATACCGCTTCACAATGCTTTTACAGCCCTCTCTAAACGGTTTACAGAGGCAGCATATTGCCCCCAATAAATGTGCTGTTTTCTAGATACTGTTAATCTACAAATGTGCTGTCTGCAAATTTATTTGACTTTTTATTCCTGAAAACAAATGACTTATATCATGGAAATCAGTTATTTTAGTATTCAGAGTCTACCAATCAATATAAAATGATTGCAAGAAGTCCGTGTTTCAATAAGTAGGATAAAATAGTTGATTATTGTTTTTATTTCTGGATGTAAACTTACATAAGTTCCTGTTTAGAAATTATGAATTCTACCTTTGAATTTGGATCTGTGAACCAAAATAGTAATGACAGGCTGAGTGTTCATCATCTATTGTTGCTTTTATACTGTATGCATTTTCAGATTGAATGTACTCTCTAAATCTGTGGACCTTACTTAAGGTTTTCTTTGAATAATTGTCTGAAAATGTACAAGCATAAGTTGTACATGCATGATAACATTGTAATGATTTAAAATGAAAGTGTATATATTTTCAGAATTTATGGCAAATTTCATAACATAATTTCAGAGTAAGTTACAAGTCAGAATAAAATATAACAAACTGAAACACAGCATGTAACATTACAAAAACAATGTCAATCTTAGAAAGTATTAGTTTAAATCTAATTCAGGTAAAAGCTCTTGAAATAGAAAGGGTTTCAATTCTCTCCAAAAGTTAATAAAATGAGTAGAAGATTTTTTTTTTTTTAAAAAAAGAGAACAATACCCAACAAATCTAAATGACTCTAGATTTATTTATTTTTTTATGGTAGAAACCATACATAGAGTTCCCTTAAATTATTTCACTGTCTTTCACAGAAGGGAAATAGAAAACAAAATATGTAAGATCTATTGTGGATTTATCATATTGAACTGAATTCAAAACTGTAAAGGTAAAATGATGCAAGTTTCTTAGAATTCCTGTTAAAATATTCCTACTTTAGGAATGAATCACTTTCTGCAGCTGTGGGGAGAAAAGAGCTGTTTTTTCCACCTTATTATATAACTAGGATACTAGAGGCTATGCTACACCACGGGTGTCAAATTTGTGTCGTCATGGCATCACATGATGTATCACGATGTTTTCCACTTTGCTAAACCAGGTGTGGGTGTGGCCAGCGCGTGACGGATCTGGCCCACAGGCCACAAGTTTGAGACTCCTGTGGTACACAAAAGGCTGTATTTTTCATCTTCTGTTTTGGGATTTTTGTTTTATTTTATTAATGTGTTACACTTGTTAAAAGACTTAATGCAATTGATGGTTGGTGCCAGAAGTATTCCTGGGCTGTGTTGTGAGATTTGGGGTTTGTCTGCAATTTGGGGGTCTGGCTATCCATGTACTGAATGTCTTGCAAGTGCCATAGAGGTTAAAAAAATATGATAACTTCATGGCACATGAGCATTATCTTGACCTAATATAATAGGATTTTGAAAAAAACTGCTCAGGTAAGCTTTCAAAATATTTGAGCTTCTTACGTATAGTTATAATTTTCATATTTCATGCAACTGCTTATTTAAATTGCTTTACTATTTTAGAAAGGCAAAAAATAACCACAACTTTCACTGCCTTCCTGAAAATACAAAAGCAGAATTGTACTTGGTGAACAATGCTTTTAAATTTGATGCTTCATACCTGCATGTATTGAACCATCAAAGAACTGTTCTATTCTGTTTCTGATAGTAACAGGCAGGGTGGATAAAAATCAATGATTTTTTTTTAAAAAAAAATCAAAAAAATCAGATTTTTTTTATTTAAATAGGATTTTTTTGATTTTTATCAAATTTATTTTAATAAAAAACTTTTGGGGTAAAAATCTATTGTAAGATAGTTTTCTATTTAAGATACATAAATAATTTAGTTTATTCAGCATGAAATGGAGCTTAGTTATGTAGCATGAGGCTGTATATTCTGCAACACTGGGACTATCGGTGAGTCAACAGTGGGTCAAAGGAGTAGCAGAGATGACAGTTGCTCTTTAAAAATTATGATTTAAATCGAGTTGATTTAAATCAAGCCTTTTTACTAGTGATTTAAATTATGATTTAAATTGTGATTTAAATCAACTCGATTTAAATCAAATCCACCCTGGTAACAGGCCACATACTTACTTCACAAGTAGGAGTGATGATCTTTCTCTGAAATAACATAGTGCTATGATGTATATTAAGTGAATTTTATTGCTTTATGATTTGAGTAACATGATTTTAATCCATTTTTTTTACCTGCATTCTATAGAAGTTTTCAAGCGTGATCAGAGCAGCATACTGGATTTAAACCAGTATATGGTGGATTGAATCATGCTTTGATTCCATTGAATCAATGATATTTAAGACTGAAATACACTTCTAAATCGACTCTAATGTATTGTGTCTTTATGTAAGGATTTGGTTACTGGGAATGCATATTATAGTAAGCAATTTTGTTGTTTGGTATTATGGTTTTATGACAATTATGAGAAATGTTCCACTTAGGTGTAGAGAAAAAATATTCTTTCTAACTGTTCTATTATTATTGCTATCATTACCAATATTTCTAGGTTAATTTATATTTGAAGTATATACTTGTACTATATAGTTGTGAGTAAAAGAAAGAGAATTTTATTTTACCTTAGAACTTGAGTTTTCTAATATATTTATAAAGTGCCTCCTAAAACTTGGTAGTCCTTGTTCACAGACCATTCATTCAATGATCAGAAAGGAAACTTGTGCCTGTTCTCAAAAGTCGTTGCTGTTACAGCCACACCCATCCCATGATTGCACTTCAGGCACTTCGGCCAGCATACATTTCATAACACCCATGCTATTGCTAGGAAATAAAAACCCAAAGCAGCTTTTTCCTGAGCTGGATAGCGCCAGGGTACCTTAAGGCCAAATTGGCTGTAGCTGGCTGGTTTGCAAAACCAGGGTGGCGGTACAGAAGCATTTTTTTTTCCTCCTCAGTGCAAACCCAGCCTCAGCCCTGCCCAGAAGCTCTTTACAAAGACACACCCCTTTGTTCTACTCTGGTTCAGGGAGAGGCTGCTTTGTGCCTTTATTTCCCCCCTCCCTTTTTTTTTTCCACAGTGCAAAGCCAGTCCCATAAGCCCAGGAGCATGGCATTTTGGTGCGTGTGGGCTCAGGGAGGACCTGCTTTACTTTTTGTTCTTTTTCCCCGGTGAAGCCGGCGCCATATGGCCCAACATCAGACTGGACATGTCTTGGCAACAGGATCAAGAAGACAGTGGCAAAAGTCAGCTGGGGTGGGGCGCAGGATGGCAAAGGACCAAAAAGGCATATAGGAGGAGAGATTGATGGGGTGAGTTGCAGCTTCCCTGTGTTCACAAGTGCATCAGCAGTTGACACCTAAAAAGTATGATCCGGGGATAGATAATATAAACAAATTTATACAGTTGAGGGTTCGGGAGCACTTCAATATAAAGCACTGGCCTCCTATGATTGGATAAATACTGAATGAGTGGTTCATGTGTTCTCTGTGGGGGGGAGGTGTTCCCTATATATTTCTCGATAAAGATGGAATACATTTACCTTCTAGACTTCCATTCTGCTTTGTGTTCAGGATCTTTGGAAACAGATTTGTGTTCAGCCTTATCAGTTTGCCTTTTTGTAAAATAAGCATTTTTGACTCAACACACTTTATGGCAGGCATTTTAATAAACAATGCTTTCTAACAAGTTAATCCTCCAACTAACAAACTAACCCTCTAAAGCAATATTTAACAGTTGTGGCTAACATCTCTTGCAATGTTTTGTTCAATATTTTGAAAAGGAAAGAGTTCTTTTGTACAAGACATGTGTAGAAAATCGATACCTCTAAACAACAACAAAATATTCTTATGCCTTTGAAGTTCACAAAACAAACAGGGAATATAAAGCATTTGAAAGGCAGTCTTGCAGAGCACATTGATATAAGCAAAATCCCTCTCCTTGAAGCGTTAAAATCATCATGTCCTCCAAAGAATTTTTTTTTTCCTTTCAGATCTTTCCCTGCTTGCCTCCATAAGTGTGCGCATGTGCAGAGCCTTTGCTGATGGGTGCTGCTAATGTGTTTTTTCTGAATGTAAATATTGGTACCTTTTCTGGTGCTTGAAGGATAGTTTTACTTTCCCATTCTCGTATAGCTAAATTAGCTCAACTAGTTTAGTAAACTGAATACATTTTTTTAAAAAGAATACAGGAAGACTGCTCAATTAAAGTGACCCCATAATTGTTAAGTGGTATGTAGAAATGAATAAAGATTAAGTCCAGGGCTTGTGATCTGCATTCCAGCAAAAGAATTTCAAGGTTAATACCCAGTGTACTTAATCTCATATAAAGAAAATAAATTTAGTATAACTATTCTCAATTTTTTTTATCAAACAAGATTGTTAAATAAATACTTAGGTTGGATAATAACAGTGATTCCTGCTGTCTTGGGGTGGGGGGAGAATATGATAAGGATATCTCTGGATTTCCAACATCTGTGCAATCTTTTTTATATAAAAAAAGTTCTACATCTTTGTGTTCCGATTGTCAGAACTCATTATTACTAAACATAGTGTTAGCAAATGATGTGCCTAATATAGAAAATGTCACCTTTCTTTTGTAAAAAAAAGTTACAAATAATGATAAAGGTGCACAAAGGGCATCTTACCTTCTCTTTGAACAATTGACAACATCAAGCCATAGTATTTTTTTAAAAAAATATCCTGCCTAAAATCATGCATTATCAAAGTACATTCCTATATATTTAAACTGCTTTATAGGTTCAATTTCTTATCTAGTATTAAAATACTTAATAAGTTCAATTTCTTATCTATTATTTACATACTTAGGAAGTTCTTTATCAACTATATGTTTTAAATAGAAGTTTAGAGGTAAATTAAGTAATTTTAGCTAAATTCAAGACAAATGTATTTTTCCTTTATATATGCTGAATGAATTAGTAGCTTCTAGTAATCTTAAATGTGTTACCATACACCATATATGCTCAGGATAGTTTCTTAGGTTTTCATCACTAACATTTCTTTCTCTACTATTGTGGCATAAGGCGAATTACTAATATTGACTATTAAATATAGAAATAAGTGCACAAGTGTATCATTTGCATTTTGTTTTGGAAAAAGAAATCTGCCCTCCTCCAAAATCAGCCCATGATTTTTATTAAAATACTTTTAACATTTTCTCCTGATGCCAATTTCAATAATGAGCAGCAGATTCAAAAGAGACTGTTTCAGTCCATTGTATCTGTTTTTACTATTTTTATATTCTTTTAATAGCTTTATCATTTACTCACAGAACTCTTCTCTGTAGATAGGTTAAACATATAATAAAGAACTAGTAAAATACATGGATAATTCGCATAGTTTTTGCTAATCTTGCTCTGAAAACTGCTGGGAGGAGGGCTTATTTATATCAAGCTCTTTTCCTTTCAGTGAGACTAAATGGCTTTTTCACTGTCTTCCAGGTTCTCATATTAACTAATATGCTGACTATTTATCTATTTGGATCCTAATTATTTTCTATTATCCTGAACACGGACTGGAATTCAATGTAATGATCATTTTGGAACGCAGAAAGACAATTACATTTCAAGTAATTATTTTGGATCATGTTGGAGACATCAGCCACATCCTTATAACAAAATCAGTATCTTGAACACTGTTGGAGGAACTCTTTGATATATATGAACCTATGCTCTTCATTCAGTATATTTTCCCATCTCCGTAAGTTATAAAATTGTATGTTGCAATCTATGTGACATAAATTGGCTGCAGGTTTACCAATCCCCAGAATTCTTATCTTAGATATTTTACTTGTGGGTTGATTGGTTAAGAATGTTCCTTTCCATTATCATTCCTCTGCAAACTAATTCAATCTTCCATCAGCCCAGGTTTAGACTTCACCAATAATGTAACAATTTTACACTTTATTCACTGCATAAGGTATGATATCCACACAGCATGTAATAAAGACACTAATAGTTTGGTTTTTTAAAGAAAATAAAGCATGGTTTTATGCATATACATTTTTCATGCATATACACAAACTCTTAAGTTGTAAAAAATTAATTGTAGAAATTTCTCACGTTTTATGATTTAGCTAATGTCTACATAAACTAGCTTAATCCTGTGTGCTTCAGTTACCCAGAAAACAAGTAAAGTAGCTTTGTGCTATTTAAAGTAGATGGGCATAATTTTCCTAAATTCAGCATCTCATGTTCGACTTTACAAATGTTAATAATTTTACCTTTATGTTTCCTATATTATTTATGCTTGCTTGTGTGGCTGTGCTTGCATTTTTTAAAAATTTATTTTGCTTTTTCATTTGTTTCAAGAGAGGGATCAGTAGAGAATACTACTCTGGTAATCACAAGTTGATTTAGTTATATACATTTCAAAAGGCTTTGTTAGCATTGTTAAACCTTTTTCATCGTATTCTCATCCTCAATACAATTTAGTTAGGTAAAAAAAACCGATTTCATTCCGTGTGTGTGTGTGTGTGTTTTGAATGTCAATAAAACAATAATTTGTTAAAATAAATACAATTATGCTACGATAAGGAAAATATTTATAATTGCTGTTACAATTACTTATTTCAACCTCCTGATTTCAAATACACATGCATACATTGTCCCTTAAATGTTATAAGCCTGGATGCTAATATAGTTATTATGTGGAACAGTAGTAATATAAAAAGAAATCTTTAATTAGCTTCCTGTGGGATGATATTGTGTAGGTAAAAACCTTATTCTTTAGAAGGAAGATTTTATGGGAATTTTTAACAGTGAATAATAATAATCTCAGTTAAATGTCATAGACTATTTTTTCTTAAAATCAAATTAACAGCTGATTTTGCTGTTACGAATGTTGTTTTATCTAGCTATACCAAAGAATGAAGTGTGAAAATATATATACACACCGACACAAGCATACATACATGCAAAAATCATGAGGTAAGCCCTTGAATCAAAGACTTATGGATTGGGACATATTTTAGGTAGATGTGACAGAACATCTGATAGGCAGAAGTTGAATTTAGATGTGCAAGTCAATTGGTTTCCTGGCGGGCAGTCCTTGAAACTTTCCAAAATTGTTTGAAATGTCAGCAGTATACATTTTCTAGATTACTTTCCCTCTTCATTGTTTTAAGTCAGTCTCTTAAATAGTTTGTCAGCTAATCCAAAATATGAATGGAACTATAGATAGACTATATCTGTTCCCAGCAATTGGTATATTTTATATTTTGCATTTATTTTGAAACTCAGCAGCTATATAAAATAATACATACTGTAGACTATACCATATAGACATAGGGAATAAAATATTTTTTGTGGATTTAGATTCATTTATCAAATTGGCTAAATAGGAAAAAAGCATGTAAATGATTTAAAACACAATGTTTTATTTGCTAGATATTCTTTCTAGGCTTCTGAGAAGGATACAGTCTTTCCACAGTTCCATCTTCTCTCTCTGTGTGTATTTGTACTGTGGTCAGAGTTATGTACCGTGTCTTGCATTAAGAAGTAATCAATAGGAATTATTTTTCCCATTTGCATGATGATTTAGGAATATAATTGTTGTTTCTGTAGTATCATATTTACTAAAATGCATGCACATGGTAACTGTTATTGATAATGGAAACAACTTTACCTTTATGCCATTGTATAGAGTGGGCATAGGTGTAGGTATAGATACTGGCATGAAATGTATGATGTTAATACTTCTGGAAACCTTTTAGGCAACAAGCAAAACATGTTTATTTTGCTATGAGAAAATGTCTACTTTTAATATAGAGAGGACAGTGTCTGCTGCCTGCTGTCATGCATTAATCTGTATTAAATACCGAGCCAAACTGTAATATCTTGCTAATAGTATTCTTGTATTGCTTCTTCCTCATATATGAGTCCATGTGTTTCTTTTGACGTGCATATATTATATGGAAATTATAGGAGACAGGGTGGAAATCTGAATTTTATTCAGCAGGATCATATACCCTTGGATTATTTTGTTGTATGGGTATCACATAGTAACATCCTTTTAAAATAGTTGTTTAACAATGAAATATTGGAAATATTTCATTTATGATACATACTTTGGTGCCTTGATTATTAGTCATAAAAATTCCTTCATTCTTTTTAGTACTTGCTCAGCGTATCAACATATCCATAATAACCCTGCAAATATTTTCTTACTATATTAGATTTGCCAGCCTCTTTTCTCAAATTTAAAATGGTCAAATCAGTTTAGGTTAAAGATGTTTGGATTCAGTGAGTGGTGTTGTACTGTTTTGTATGAGATAGCGTGTGTATACAATAATAATGCTGGATGATGATGAAGATGATGATGGTGATGGTTTTAAATTTATGGAAATAAACACTCTGCTGACTGTTTTTGATCCAAACATGAGGTGAGAAGTGGAGAACAATGACTTCATTTTCTTCTGGCCAGTGGGGAAGAATAATCTATGGTGGTTTATACTGAATATTACCCACATGTTTACAGTTTGTGATTACTTGTTTTCTAAAGTGGTAATTGAATGAAGGGTTTTAGTTGTGTGTTGCTTCCTCTAATGTGACTCTTCAACCGTTATTTCAAGAGCATACTGTTCAACATAACTTGCAATTATTATTTCCTTTGACTGGATGTCCTTTTTGTCACTGGTGCCTATAGATCATCTAAAGTTTTTTTTTTATTTGTTAACATTTTATCCTTTCTTTTCAAACACTACAGCTCTGTTAATAGAGACAGTAAAACATGCATATTAATGTATATTGAAATTAGTATGAAACTTCAGCATCCTTCCAAATTAGATGTATTTCTTTTTCTTTGTTAACGTGCCAGGCCTTTCAAACGGTTTTGGAGATGGCAATAGAGAGTCAGAAATAGCTGACACTCCAGGAAGAAAAGTTGAACCTCGTCGCCGTTGTGCATCAGAATCTAGCATATCTTCAAGCAACAGTCTGTTGTGTAATTCAAGGTAAAAATATGTTTGCTTAAATGAAAGGATGCTCAAAATACAGTGGAGGGATCAGCAGTATGGAACTTATAATACTCTAGATGGAATCCATCACACACACACAGTGAGAGAGATTCAAAAGTTAAAATTAGTTAAAAGTTAAATTTTGAAAATTAAATACCTCTTAATGTTGCATAATGTTTATATACTAACAAACAGAAAGAAAGGAAAGAGAGCTTTGCAATTTTGCCTGAGATGGATTTTAGACCTTAGTATAAAGCTCAGAATTTTTAGTTCTCAAAGCAAGCAACTTTTTTGCTAAGTTAGCTAGCTTTTCTTATCAGGGATTGTAGGCATAGTTTGAAATTTAAACACCTTTAAAAAGTGCTCTTGTGTTATTTTGAATTTCTGAATTAGAATTGAAACAGTTCCTGTTTGCCCTTGCAACTTGAGCTACTGGATAGTAGTATGGACATAGGTCTATTAGGATAATTTTTGGATCTCTGAAGAAAATAATATTTTGGTGATTTCTAATACATTTTAAAATATGTGTAGTTTTAGCCTGCCAAAATGTGGGAAAGGTAAACCAGCGCTAATACGAAGGCACACCTTAGAAGACAGAAGTGAGTTGATATCATGCATTGAAAATGGAAACTTCGCAAAAGCAGCAAGAATTGCAGCTGGTAATTGACATATTTTCATATATATGTATGTGTGTATATATTTATAAGTATTTATCTATCTCTATAGCTTCTAGTTTGCTTAGTAATCTAAAAGGCCTTGCCTCTACAGACCTGGGCATCTGCACTCACTGAAATGGATAGCTGTCCTTTTTTATATATACACCACTTAATGCCATGGTGTGTAAAAGAGTCTCTTCAATTTGCATGTGTTTTCTTAACCTCACTTATGCTTCCTTTTGACTGATAACCATGCATATAGTCCTTGATTTATGCTAGTCTCTTTGCAACCATTCAATGTCCATTTATGGCCTTTTGCAGCATTCCCAGTCATGTGACCACAGTCTGACGTTTTGCTGGAAATCGGTATTTACTTTTGGTTTCCAGCAAAAAACAGCCATTGCAGACAATGGCTTAATGACCATTTGATGATTGGTGCAAAAAAAAAAAAAAAGGTTGTAAAATAGTGTGTGGTCAGGTGATGATCCACAAAACCAGGGCTGTCAAGTTCCCGGCCGGCGGGCCGAATGCGTCACACACCCACACCCACGCCCGGTTTAGTGAAGGGGAAAAAAGTCCCGATACGTCACATGACACCTCTGTGAATTTGACTCCCTTGCACTAAACAAATGACGTGACTTATGACTTTAATTCTGGGCTCAGTTATGGTCATAAGCTCTCTTAAATCTTAAATATAACAAAATTATTTTCAACTTATCTTTTTGTAAACACACTCAATAGCTTTCATAAATGTCATTTCCTTCCTTTAAGATGTGTTGTGATAAAGTTTTGCTAATATTACCACATTTTGCTCAGTTTCTTCATGGCTATTTGTCACTTATTTGACATATATTAGAAATCCTATTTGTTTTATTCAAATAAGAGAGAACAAAGATTTGGCATAAGCCAAAAAGGTCAGGGAGCTCTTATAAAGACCTAGTGTGTGGTGCCCACTGTTGGAGGTGAACAGTAGCCCTGAAAAAAATTTAAGATTAGATCATCATTTGATGATATTTTTTCTTTTCTGCTCAGACATTTTGTAATAGTAGGACAAAGATTTGGATAGTAGTAGTAGGACAAAAATTTGGATTGACTGTATGTCAGTCAGTCTGGTTTTTTGGTAGATATTTAAAAAAAATATTTTTATAAATAATGCAAACATAAATAATACTCCTTACTCTCCCTATATTCCCCATAACAAATCTGTGAGGTGAGTTGGGCTGAGAGAGAGGATGACTGTCCCAAAGTCACCCAGCTGCCTTTCATGCCTAAGGCAGGACTAGAACTCAGGGTTTCCTGGTTTCTAGCCTCCTGCCTTAACGATTAGACCAAAGCGGCTTTAAAAATGCCATGTCCAAGTTTTAAGAGATTGGAGGGACCAATTATTTTACATGACTATTGACCACTCATCCTTTTTTTTTTTTTTTTTTTTTTTTTTGAGGATTTTGGTGCTATTGAGATTGTGTGATAATTACTAAGGGCCTTGAATGAAGTACTGTACTTTTCGCTCCATAAGACATACTCCCCCCCCCCCCCCAAAAAAAGTGGGTGGAAATGTCTGTGTGTTTTATGGAGCGAATATGGTGAATAGCAGCCGAGCTGCAGCAGCAGGGTCCTTTTACAGTGCTGAACCCCGCCTCTTCTGTCTTTTTCATTGCCAGCCTCTTCTGTCTCTTTTCCGCAGTGCAGGAGTCAATAGGCAGAGCTGGCACATTAGAGGACACCTACCTATGGTCCTCTCAGGCTCCGGTTCAGAATATGTTTTTTTTTTTTTTTTGTTTCCCTCTTCTAAACCTAGGTGCGTTTTATGGAGTGAAAAAACACAGTAGATTATTTGGATACTTTTCTCTCTGGATTCAGGCCTAGACATGGAATGAAAGTTTCATTGGTTTAATATGCCCTTCTATGTCCTGCATGTTCTTTCAGTGGCATTTGACCGTGGTATCTTTTGCAATCACCTGCAAGGAAGTTGGTGCTGTGTTGCTTCATCCTAAATGGACATTTTTGGTTGCTATTGATAAAGGAGGTGATGTTAAGCTCTTAGATATTTCACTGTGGGATGCTTCAGATGGAGCCTATGGCCCGAAAGACTTTAGCCCAGCTTTAACAGGTGTCCCAGTTGTGGTCTTTTCTAGTTCAGGATGCTCTGGCAGTAGTAACTTGTGCTTTCCCATTTTGTGCTTGAATTACTGTAATATGTTTTACATAGAGGTACTCTCTTAAAGACAATTCAGAAATTTCATCTGGTCCAGAATACAATTGGTTCATAACCATTACAGCAGGGTAACAGCAGTTTTGTGAGATTTGCAATGGTTACTGTTGGCTTTCAAATCCTTTTTGGATTATTAGCCATAAAGCTCTATCTATTTTGGTGCCTTGTTAGTTTTGGGACTATGTTGCCTATAAATGGCCCCATCAATCCACATAGGCGAGGGGGCAAATAAGAGTCTTTCCTTTCATAAATCAAGATGAAAGGAGCTAGAAATTAAGCCTTCTCAATGGCAGGCCTCTTTCATTTATACAGTTGATTCAGATTTCAGTGCTTATGGTTGTATATTAATTTTGTTTTATTGTGAACCATCTATAATTGTACTAGTCAACATAGAAATAGTTGTAAATAAATGATCTGTGCATGCTAAAATTTGAATCCAATTCAGTGAGTATTTTCATGCTCCACAGTACAGGTGGCAGATTTCTGTTAGCAAATAATCTTTCCGTGATTATTTTCTCTATTAAATATTACACTACAAGTAGTCCTTGACTTATGATCACTCCCTTAATGATAGTCAGTTACAATGGTGCTGAAAAAGTGACTAACAGTCTGTCCTCAAAGTTATAACCATTGCACCATGGTTACATCACAGTTCAGGCATTTTGGCAACCTGCTTGCATTTAAAACAGCAGCAGCATCTTACAGTCATGCAATCCCGATTTGTGCCCCTTCTCAGCTGGCTTCTGGCATGTAAAGTCAATGAGAGAAGCCAGATGGCTCAAATTCACTCCACCACTGCAGCGATTCACTGAAGTGATTCAGGTAAAAATGGTTGTACAATCAAGTCCAGTCATCTGATAACTCACTTAACAACCGCTTTACTCGGCAGACATAATTCCTGTCCCAATTGTCATAAGTTAAGGACTACTTACAAAGATTTGGTTTAAGACAACTTCTAAATCAAACTGATTTTTAATCATACTAGACAGCAATAACAATAGCATTTAGGCTTATATTTCACCTCATAGTAAACTTCATAGCACTCTCTGGGCAGTTTACAATGTAGAAGAGTTATTTGCATATTGCCCCCAACAATCTGAGTCTTCATTTTATTAACCTTGGAAGAATGGGAGGCTGAGTCAATCTTGAGCCCCATCAGAATCTAACTCCAGGCTGTGGGCAGAGTTTGCCTGTAATACTGCACTTTAACCTTTACTCCACCAGATCTTAGTTCATATAGGACAAGAAAAGAGGTTGCTTAAAGTTGTTTCTTAGGTTCTTCATCCTTTTATTCTCAAAAAAGCATCCTGAATTTGTCTTTCCATCATCTTAACCATACACATCACAACAAATTCTTTTCTAAAATAACTTTCTTCATTTTAGAAGTTGGACACAATAACATGTGGATTTCAACGGATGCTTCCAATTCTGTCCTTGAACCTCTAAAAGTTGTGTGGGCCAAATGTAGTGGCTATCCTTCCTATCCAGCACTGGTAAGTTAGCACTCCCATCAACAAAACTTTTTGGGAAAACCCAATTTATAGAGTAAGGATCTGTCTATACTGTATAGAAATCAACTTTCATTAGGGATAAAAACAAGTATCCTGTTACATCTAAAATTTAGTATGTAATTTCTTAATTCCTAATGTGATAAATAACTTGTTTTTTGAAGTTGTCAGGATGTAGCTCTATCTGCCATGTAGTTTCAGTTATACAAACTTTTAAAAATATGTATTTTGTATATCATAAAAAATAAGCCAACTTGCACTCATAGACAGAAGTATAAGTGCTTAATGAAATAACAAGTTTGTATCTGATTGCTCAGTTACAGACAAACATAAGTTTAAAAAAAACTTTCTGAATCTATTTGGAATATATTGCATAGCTAAACAAAATTCTTTAGATATGGACGTGTGTATATATACATTCACATACATCTGCATTTCACATCTTGTTACTAAATGAGAGCAACAGTCTGGAAAGTAATGCAATTGGTTATATGATAATTTGTTCACATGCTATTTTTTAAGAACCTCAGTAAATTGAATTTTAGGATTATATAGAACTTCATGTTCAAAGGCAAAATACATGTAGCACTTTCTGCAACTCTATTAATATATTTTCCCAGAAGAAGGCAGTTATTAACACCCTGTAAATGTCACAGCTGGAAAGTTCCAGATAGCAGCACATTTTTGTCTTTGAATCCCAAACCCCACACACCTGTAATGTATTTAGGTTTATGTCTACTGGGCTAAATATTAAGTCTCTACAGAATTAATTTACATCTAGTATGTAAATCTCTGCCAGACAATCCCTTTACGAAAGCAGACTTCAATCAGGTCTCTTGACTTCCAGTGGAACATTTGAAAGTGCTTGAGGAAGAGCTATGAGGAGGAAGGAATGGAAAGAGTGTGGGAATTAGGTTCTGAGTTAGAATATCTCAGGAGAGAGATGTTGGTATACTCAGTTCTAGATTTCACATTCATAAGTTCATAGTAATATTAATATTTACATATTTTTGAAGAAGCTTTAAAATATCGCTAGTTATTTAGTATTGTTTGCCTCTCCATTTTATAGATAATTGATCCTAAAATGCCTCGTGTTGCTGGTCATCACAATGGTGTTACAATACCAGTGCCACCCCTTGATGTATTGAAAATTGGTGAACAAATGCAGACCAAATCAGATGAAAAACTTTTTTTGGTTTTATTTTTTGATAATAAAAGAAGTTGGTAAGTAATTCTTCCCTCACCTTAAAATATTTTTTTTCTTTGTAAGACAAATAGATATTTATTGGAAATATTCTTTGATAGGAAATGATTGTTCCAAATTTTGTATTAGAGGAGCAGGGTGTTGTGAAAGTAAACAGTGTTTTTTAAGTATAAGTAGTCTATGTAAGGACTGCCGCCTTTAGCAACCATCTGCAGTTATGACTTGGATGAAAAAGTAGTTTTGTAACCAGTCCTTGCCTTTAAAACTTTCACAGATCTGCAAAGCAAAGGACAGCTGAAGGAATATTATAAAATTGAGATATTTCATTTAATTTTTCTTTTTATATAATAATTTGTATTAAAGTGTAAAGCTTGTAAGGTCGTCCTTGACTTATAATCATTTGTTTAGTGGCCATTTGAAGTTACAACAGCAGCATAAGTCACTGTAAAACAACAGCATAAGTTATTGAAAAAAGTGATTTATGACCATTTTTCACGCTGACGACCATTGCAGCATCCCCATGGTCATGTGATCAAAACCCAGATGCTTGGCAACTGGTTTATAAATATGATGGTTTAGTTTAGTTTAGTTTACTTTATTGTCATTGCACATGGTACAACGAAATTAAATGCCGTCTTCAGTGTACATAAAAATAAAAATAAAAACACAAACATACATCCTTTACATTCTGTATAATTGAAATTGAATACCCGATATTGCACTATACCATAGAATTCAGTATGGTTATTGCCCTGGGATAGAAGCTGTTTTTCAGCCTATTTGTCCTTGTTTTTATTATCCTGTACCGTCTGTCAGATGGTAATAGTTCCAAAAAAGGATGCCCAGGATGAGAAACATCTTTGAGAATGTTATGAACTTTCTTAATAGTTGTAGTGTCCTGAGGTCATATGATCATCTTTTGCCACCTTTTGACAGGCAGAGTCAATGGGGAAACCAGATTCACTTAACAACCATGTCACTACCTTAAGAACTGCAGTGATTTAATAGGGCAAAATTGAGTAACTTTCGCTTAGCAACAGAAATCTTGGGCTCAGTTGTGTTTGTAAGTCGAGGACTACCTGTACAAGTTTACAAAGTAATACAAACAAAAGTACAGAGAAAAAGAAATATGTGTTTGTGTCTGTATGCTTGTGTGTAAGATTACTTTCCTCTCCCTCCAGACAAGTTCAAACATATGTAATTGATCACCCCTGTCTGATATTTATTTCACTTCACTTTGCTGTAGCTCCTGCTGTCTAGAATGTGACTTCCCCTCCTCCCAATGTGAATTTAGCCTTTGCGTTTCAGAAGTTTTTGAAAATGTGTTTTTTCCAGCAGTCTTGGGGATCCCATGGGAAGCCTTTCGGATGATTATTTTGTGTTTTGATGTTCTTTTTATTTATTTTTTAAGTTTTCAACAGTTGTGATATTGCAATATTGTTTTAATTGTATCCTGTCCAGAGACACTTTCAGTGGGATGGGGGAATCATTTAAATTTGTTAAACTAATGAATAATCCATAAATAACATGAAATATGATTCCCATATTTCTTCTAAAAGTTGTCACTAAGTCATAATCTAATTTGATTGGATTGTCAGATTTTTTTTTTCAAAATTAAAATGAAACAAAGTTTAAATTAAACCTTGCTCTTGTCTTGGCCCCATCACATTTGGAACTGTAGCAAAGACGTAAGTGCTTCACCAGCCTCCAAAAAGTATACACTGTTAGTTAAGATAGCAATTTTAAAAAAGTATTATTGGAGAAGCATTCAGTATTTTTTTATTATTTTTTATTATTTTTTATTCCAAAGTCATTTTTAATTTTTTTCTTTAATTTGTTTACAGGCAATGGCTTCCAAAATCCAAAATGATTCCACTTGGGATCGACGAAACAATAGATAAATTAAAAATGATGGAAGGTCGAAACTCAAGTATTCGTAAAGCTGTAAGAGTTGCTTTTGATCGTGCTATGAACCATTTAAGTAGAGTTCATGGAGAGCCAGTCAGTGACTTCAGTGATATTGACTAACATAGGTTGTCACCAAGATATAAAACAACCTTGTGTAGAGAACTACAAATTAACCTCTTTGTCTACAAGAATGTATTGAAGATACAGCTCAGTAATCATTGATCCAGTGGCAGAATTCTGCAGACTAAACTGGTTGAGCAGCTTCTCTAAATCACCATTGCCATATTGATTTAAAGTTTTATCATTATGTTGCTGTTTCAAGCATTTCCATTAAAATATATCTTGTTCATAGTGTTTATAAAATGTATATATATGTATAGTCAGCTCTTAACTTATTCTGATTTTAGATGTAGCTTTTTAAAATTTTCTTTCTTTTGTTTGGGAAAAAGATAGATTGTCGCTTCCATTTCTTTTCACATAAAAAGAAATACATAGGCACCACTATCCAGCATTAGGTGCTAAGGGACTTTTTAAGGAAATAACATCAGATTGGTTTAGTAGATCATATATTATGATGCGGTGCTGCTTATGTAACTTTTTTGTGATCCATAGTTTTTAACAAGGCCTCTGAATGTTTGACTTCGCAAAAAAAAATCATTACTCTTTGCACAAAGTACCACATACCTAAACTGTAAATTTATGACAACAAATAAATATTTTAAATAAGGAATTACATTATTTTGGAGGGTACTTTGTTCGAAATATAACGGGAATAAAATTATGCTATATACATCAGTTGAAAAAAATATCTGAAAACACTCCACTGTTGCCCAAGATACCATTTTAGACATTTGTTGTGATTATACAACACTGGCTTAAAGCTTGTTAAGTGTATTATTTCTCACAAACCCATATCTCATCTATCTCCCCTGAATTTTATGTGCCTCCCTGTGTTATATTTATTGTAGAAAATGTATTACTTTGCTTTATAAAGAGAAATAAATAAGAAAAGTATATTGATATACATTTTTATACAGGCACATAAGACAATTTGCTTTGAGAGAAAAAGTTGTCTTGAAAATGGTTGTATAAAATAACTTGATGGGTTGTGTGTAATTTGACTTTTTTTGTAACTTGTAATCTTTGCTTCAGTGAGGGGATTTATGTAACTTTTAATTTTAGAACACTTTGGTAGCAATAGAAAATTTGGATACATTTTTGTATGGTACATGTGATGTATATAGAATTAGTACTTTATTTTTATTTCAAAGAGGTAAAGCATTACATTTAGGGAAGGAAGTGGTAGGGTGGGTTTCCATTAATATCTTTTATATTAAAAAATAAAGTCAACTATTGATTGTTGTAGCTACTTTCTTTCTATGTTCACTGGGATACTGAATTTGTAACAATGAAAATAGCAAGTATGTTTTCAATGTGATTTATAATGACGACGTTATTTATAAGTGCACTGCGTTGAACTCTTCGTTGATAATTTAAATACTGTACCAAGGTATATAATATGCAACACCAAATAATGCATATGAATGCACGGAATATTTATGCCCAGCTTTTTTTTTTTAAATAATGGGTTAGCAAATATGGTAAAGCCAATACTTTTAAAATCTTTTAAAACCGTTTCATTGGGTATTCTTCATTGTAAAACCTGCTTGAATCTTTATTTTAAAGCTACAGCCAATTTTGGAATAGTTTCTAATGTTTTTATTCCCTATGGTTTGTAATACCCCCTTCCCTTAGAGCTTGAAATAAAATTCCTTTCTCAAATTATACTTTTGTCATGCATTTGGCCCCTTAAAATGTTTTCCAAATATCCAGAATTGTTGAATTTCCATTGAATCCTAGTCCTCATGATGGAAATTCCTCCAGCTTTTTTCTTAAGAGTTCATTTTAGCATAAGGATCTGAATAAAGAATGTATACATTCATGAGCTCTAGGCAATATTTCATAATATTTCAAACATACAGTTGCTGCAACTCAAGTTTTATATGTACATGTAATCTAATACTCAAGTGAATGTAATTGCTACAAGAACTCTTGGATTTATTTGAAGTTTTCTTTGATAACAAGAATTCAAAACTTCAGCTATAAATGAGTAGAAATATTAAGAAATAGCTATATAAAAGGTGCAGAGGATGGGTTCTAGCACAAGTCCAAAAGTTCAGAAGACTAAACTTCTGGTCCCGGTGACTGACCCTGATTAGATCCTGCTAAATGCAGAATTGAACTACGCTAGAAATTATATTTTATGTTTTTTTGTTGTTGTTTTTTTACTAATGCACATTTTGAGTTTATTTATATACAACTCCTACTTCACTCTTACTAGTCATTTAGTCATTTAGTCATTTAGTCATTTAGTCATACTAAATAAACCCATATTAGTATAAGTTTATCCAGTAAGGATGAGTGTAGGTCTACATCAATTTAGACATATCTTTTTTTTTAACAGTTTGTTTATACGTTTTCTCTTTACATAAGTGCTTTGTGAAGAGTGTATTGTCTGGATCAATTATTTTACATACTAGTACTTTTCCTGCTCCTAATTACTACCTCTACTATCCAACCATTATCCAAAAAGTCCCATATTTGAAAATATTCTGTATTGTCTTTTTCTTTTATCTTTAATGTCAGTCTATCCATTTCTGCACAGTCTAATATTTTTTTAATTACATCTTCTTTAGGTGTTTCTTCATTTTTCCAGTGCTGTGCAAATACAATTCCTGCTGCTTTCAAAACATATAATATTAAGTACATATTCCCTTTATCATACTTTTCTGGTACTATACCTAACAAAAATATTTCTGGTTTATAATCTATATGCTGCTTTAACATAATTTCTAATCATGTATGTATTTTTTTCCAAAATTCTTTTGCTTTTGCACATGCCCAGACATTAGACATATCTTTCATAAATACTTCAAAACCTGTTTAATTTATTGCCACTGTGTCGCTTAGAATGCCTAAACCCTTTGGCAGAAGAATGATTTTTGTTAAGATGCTAGGATTTTGTTCAAGGTAAGTTTTTTTTTTTTTAAGAGATGCTGGTCACAATTATAATAAAAGCTGATTTTCCTCTTTAACCCATTACAGAATGAATGCAAAAAAGGCATTGTCTTATCTATATGATGACATTTTAATGAGAATTTGAAGTAGAAAGGAGATTGCACTTTTGTCATGCACTGGAAAAGTTTTATTTTCTTCCGCAGCTACCTGTATGTCATCCAGATCTGTTCTAGTATGTTAGACTACAGTGACTGAGTTTGTGCATATTGGAACTGACTAATCGATCATACAAAATAGTTTAGCTAATGAACTGATGAGTTATAATTATGGTTTACGGAATTTTGTCAGGTTGGTTTCCCTTCAATTGCCATGATGGGTAAACACTTGCTATTTTTGGGGGTACAGGTACATTGCGCCAGGTACCCTGTTTTCCTAAAAATAAGACATCCCCTGACAATAAGCCCAGTCGGGCTTTTGAGCGCATGTGCTAAAATAAGCCTCCCCTAGAAAATAAGCCCTTCCCGAAAATATTTAAACGCAGAGCTGGAAATCGGGTAAGACGGCAAGAGGAGCCCCATCTTGCTCCACACGCCCCAAAATAATAAGACCTCCCTGAAAATAAGGCCAAGCACTTATTTCGGGGTTCAAAAAAATATAAGACGGACTTATTTTTGGGGAAACACGGTTCGGAGTTGATAAGTCTAGCTTCTTATTGGCACAGGTTTAGCACTACAAAGACCAGTTACAGGAACTAGGTGTTTCTAGTCAAATAAAAACAGGGTTACCTAGGGGTGACATGATAGCAGTCTTCCAATATTTCTCTGTCACAGAGAAGAGGAGGTTGACCTGTTCTCCAAAGCATTTGGGAACAAGACAAGAAGGAATGGTAGGAAGATCATTAAAGAGAGATCTTTAATTGAATTTAATTTTTGTAAATAATGCACAAATTATTGTCACAAGAAAAACACCACAATTAGCTGTTGAGTGAAATAATTGTTTATCTTTTTAATGTAATAAAAGTTTAATAAAGTGTTTAAAAAAAGAGAGATCCAACATAGAACTAAGGAGAAATGTCCTCACTGAGATCAATTGATCAGGAGAAAGACTTGTCTCCAGAAATTGGGGAGTACAGCACTCCCATCACTGGAGGTTTTCAAGAAGAGATTGAACAGCCATTTGTCTGGAATGGAATAGGATTTCCTAGAAAGTTGGATTAGAAAACCTCCAAGTTCCCTTAAAACCCTGTTATTTTATGTTCTACTCAAGAATTACTCTAAAACTAGGTTCAAATGCAATCAGCAGCAGCTGACAAGTGTGGGAATAATTATGGTACGAACCAGAAGAGAGAGCTCTTGCTTCGCTATGCAGCTAATCTCAATGTTATTAGCACTGTTGGTTAGCATCTGTTCAATTTGATTCAGGTCTCTGAGCTGTCAATCAAAGCAAAATAGTCCTGAAAGCAGTGCTAGAAGTTGAGAGGTGAGGATATGCCTGAACTGGTTTGAGTTAGCTGATCTCACTGCTTAGATTTTGCTTGGTTGCACCACCAGTAACAGAATAGTTCATGGACTATCAGATCGTTATCTAAATTAAGACCTGTGTATAATTGGGACAATTCTAGCAATTGTTGGAGATCAAATGAAGCTGATGGCATGAGGACACAACAGAAAAAAAAAAATATTGTGCGTGAAAAGACACACACCTATTTATTCTGCGGGAGTCCTAAACAAGCTGAATGAAAGTAATTTATATTCTCAGGCTCATGTTAAACAATAGCAACGTAGACAATCAAATGGTAACATTGCATTGCTATATTATCTTGAAATGTGGGTTCCAATTGGACTGTGCACTTAACTGATGTTTTTTAAAAAATAAACCGATGTTCCAGTTTGATAGAAATGTTCAGTCTGCTAGATTAAAGTATTTACTCTTTTAGAAGATTAATTGACTAGATGCATGCTGTTACTAGAGCCAGTTTGGTATAGTAGTGGGGCATCAGGCTAAAAACCAAGAGACTAAATTCTAGTTCAGCCTTGGGCACAAAGCCATCTGGGTGACCCTGAGTGAGAAACTCAGCCCTGGAAAGAAAGCAGTGCCAAACAACTTTTGAAAATATTGCCAAAACAACTTCAGGGACTTGTTTAAGTAGTCTCTGAGAATTGGACATGATTGAATGAAAGAAAAAAAAAATGCTGTTACTGTAAAACAATTGGACCATTTTTTTTTAGAATGCTCATGAGCAAATAAATAAAACTAAGCATTGAAGGTTTATATTTTCATACATATTTCAATCATAAAGGTTTTCATTTAACCAAGTTGTAAATGCCACAATACTGAACTGAGAAAGGTAAAGACAAATTATATTTGACTTAATTTAATACAGAGTAATGAAATACAAATTTAATTGCTGCCCAGGTAAGTAAATAATCTTAAAAAATCAACATTTAACCATGAATGTTAAAAAAAATTCTGAGTGCTGAGTTCAAGGCAGTTTGAATGTCTTCAGCTCTGGTATCTTGGATTTCTCAAATTTTTCATGACTTCCACGTAAATTTCAGTCATCCGTGTCATGGGCACTCCACATAATACCCTCTCACATTTCAAGGAAACTATGGCTTTCCTAATAAAATAATCATCAGTGTGAAGGCCTGCAATGAGCCTGGTGGCACGGCAGACTAAAGCACTTATTAACAGTTATTAACATCAGCTGCCTGCAATTACTGCAAGTTCAAATCTCACCAGGCTCAAGGTTGACTCAGCCTTCCATCCTTTCTAAGATAGGTAAAATGAGGACCAGATTGTGGGGGCAATAAGCTGACTTTGTATAAAAATATACAAAAGTATGAAGGCTATTGCTTAATGCATTGTAAGCTGCCCTGAGTCTCCGGAGAAGGGCAGCATATAAATCAAATTTAAAAAAAAAACCTGTTCACAAGCAGAAATGTCTCCCTGTCGATATTCTGCAGGAGTTGTTTCTCTTCCTTGTCCACCAGGTGGCATAAACTATTTTGCCCACAAAGATTTCCTGTCTATATTGTTGACTAAAGTAACAGAGTAAATTTAGAATAAAATTGTGTATAATTTATTGCGGATGCAGTATCACAGTGCATCTCCAAAATGTAAAAGGAAAAAAAACCCAGCAAATAATTAATCCCCATCCCTAGTTGTCCCAAATTGATTGGTTGATTCATAGATTGATAAAAATGTTAATATTCTCTCCTAGTCCTAATAACTAAGGGCAGCACCCATAAGCAATCTCCTAATATTGATAGAGTCTCTCTCATACACAGACACACAGACACACACACTACTAAAACACTCATACATCACCTTTAGCTGGGAAAAATAGGACAGAATTCTTTGGAGTGGGGAATCCAAGGACACAACTGATTTATGAAAAACATTTTGATGATGAATGCCAGCAGAAGAGACGGACAACCCATTATGGACATTCAAAACAATTTCCATATGTCCACAAGCATTTTTCTGAATTAGGTGGGATGTTTTGTTTTTTTATTTAAATCTCTTCTCCCCCTTTTATAATGTGAACTATTTGTGTCTTTCCTTCAGTTGCTTCAATTCATTGTTGGGCCTCATACAAATCCAATTGTGCTCACATCCTAGCAGCCTTCTCCAGCCGGAGAGCTCTATAGGTACATGGATTTCAATTCCCAGAACTCCTTGCTAGCAAAGCCCTGTCTCTGTCAGGGTCTGACAGTCTGCAACTTCAAGTCCATATGTTTCAAGGATGGCCATTGGAGAAGGTGCAGTAGTGCATTAGCTAAGATTGGCAGTTTTACACCAAAAAAGAAGGCAATGTTTTTTTTTCCTACTGATGGCCATCTCCAAAGGATGACCTGGGGAACGTGGCTCTTCTTACTGGCAATTCTATCATTGGATTGCTCAATTTTACAACTATGTATTTTAGGATGTTTCTCAACCTGGGCAACTTTGATATATGTACATTTCCCTAGGCAGCTAGGGAATTCTGGGAGGCAAAATTCACATATTTCAAAATTTTTAAGGCTGATAAAATACAGATCTAAGATATGGGGTCAGTTGCCTTCAGTACACAAATACAGCAGAACCTTAACAATTTGATAGAAACAAACTGTCCTTCAATTTAGAGGAGACAGAAGTATTATAGTCCCCCATAAAGATTCAAGTATGCACCTTAGAGTCCTGGATCTATAATCATCACTGGGTCATTGTCACCTATGACCTCAGTATTTAAGGGGGCACATTTCTATAACTCAGGATGAAATGCCAACATTAATGGCCAACCAGGGTTTAACAAAGCTCATCATAGTGACAGTTCAGTGATTGGCTGAACCAAGAACCTGACTTTGTAAAACTAAATTCCAATTTGGTTTCCCTCTTTTTTCTTTGCACCCAATGGAATCGTGGAACAAAACTATGTCAAGGAATATCGAATGCCATCTGTCCATTTGTCTGTCCATCAGCAGGACAACTCCCTGAAAACTGAACAAGTATAAATCTTTCTGGATGTTAAACACAGTGTGTTCCTACTTTCTGTGATGTTTGATCTGTTTTATATGAGTCTATTTTAACTCTACATTTTATCCTGTTTTTTGTTTTACTGTTGTCATGAGATTTACCCACTCGCTATTTGTCTAATGCAGTACTGGAAGAAATAAAGAATATTGATAGAAACTCTTTCTTCATGCTCGCCCATGGTTATTCATGTTATTCATCATTTATAGTCATTTTTATTAGACTGGTAAAAGGACAGGGGTTTTTTATACTGGCATGATCTGCTGATGGTTAAAATAAATCTAAAAGGACATGGATATCACATCAACTTAACACCAAAAAATACTCTTAGACATACTTTCAGGGATGGGCTGCTGGGGGTTCACAGGGGTTCGGGAGAACCTATAGCTAAGATTCTGTGCAGTTTAGGGAATCCCAAAATTCCACTCCTGGCTGGCTCCGCCCCTCCCAGGAGTCCCCACACAGCCCATTTTGGATGCAGATACGGGCAGGGCACGCACGGAGGCTCAGGGAGGGCGAAAAATGGGCCTACCAGAAGTTTGGAAAAACCGGAAATGGGCCCGTTTCTGGCCTCCAGAGGGCCTCCGGGGTCTGGGGAGGCTGTTTTCACCCGCCTGAAGGCTCAAGGAAAGCCTCCGGAGCCCAAGGAGGGCAAAAACACTCCCCCCCCCCCACACACACACCATGGTGCAGGAGGCTAACTAGGCCACACCCACCATGGCCACGCCCACCCAGTAATCAGGCAGATAACCCCTTGCTAAAATTTTTGAATCCCACCCCTGCATACATTGTATGTGGATGGGGAATTTAATATTGCCTCTTGGTAAGAAAGAAAAAAAATCTGGAGGAATTCTTTCATTCTAGATAAGTAGCCTTCTTTATTGCCGAGATTCAGTGGTCATGTTTATAAAAAATTGTGGTTATATTTCAAATGAAATGACAAGTTCCTTGGGATATATACAACAAGTGAAGGAAGGTTTTGTCTCAGTTTAAAATAATTGGAACTGGATTTAGAACCTGGGAATATTGAAACATTTCATCTTCATAAGGAATTTAGATAAGTTTTATCACACCAGCCTTTGAGAGCTCTGCTTATTAGAGTTTTTGTTCTTTGAATGTCCAAGGACTGGAAAGTAGTAAATATATGTAATCTTTTTCAGACTTCTCTTAAGTATTAAGGATAATTTCCCAAGGAACCAATCTACTTCCCCCCCCCCAAATTATTCTTTAAAATGCCATGTATTATGGCTGTATTCCAAAATGGAGAGAAGAGAGGAAAAAAGATGGAACCTATACATATAAAGTGTATGTTTGGGTGTTAAGTGAATTTCGTTGTATGGGTATACTGTGTATACACGTACAATGACAATAAAGTTATTGTTATTATCAAAATGAGAATAAATATTTGTTTTTCTTCATTAAAAACATTTTTTTAAAAAACGTATCTTTCTCACAATAATCAAACAGGTAGTTTATAATTTTTCCCTGGATGCATATTTAGTCAATGAGGATTTAAACCTTCCTATCCCCCCTTAAAATCTTTTTCATAGTTTGTTTTATTTATTTCCCAAGCATGGAAAAATACAGGCTGGGTGAAGATGGAAGAAGGGCTCCCTTTTTTCTTAGGACCACAACATTGCAGATAAAAATGTGCTAATAAAATATATTTGAGGAAAAAGGAGCTCAAATTGGCAAGATCAAATAATCTGTTCATTTTTTTTAAAATCCCAAGGCTGCAGCCAAGTTTGTTCAGCAGAGTCAATAAAAAGGACTAACGAGCAATAAAAAACAGAAGAGCAAAAATAATGAATTAACAAATCAATAAACACATTTTATTTAATCATAATGTTATGATCATTCATGTTTACTTCACTAAACCTATTTAGTTAGAAGGTTTTTATTGATTAATCTTAAAGCATATTTGTGTTTAGTATTTAAACTGCTCCTGTCTTAAGTTGCAAAAATCTTGTCCAGACTGAGAAATTTTGGTAACACTTGTAAAATATGACTACCATCCTCATCCCCATCGAATAATTTTTTAGTGCAGGAAAGCAGTGACTAATATCTTTGCTTATTTGATTGGACATTCCAAGATGTGCATCCTTTAAACTGCCGATAAGCTTTAACTTGGGGGTAAAGTAGAGTGGCCACTAAACATCTGAAGCTGGCCTGCAGCAAACTGAAATGCTCTATCCCAATGATGGGTAACCTTTTTGTCATTGCGTGCCGAAAGCTCCCGCACCCACAATGTAATGCCCGTGTGACCCTCCCCTCATGCGCCCCACCCTCTGTGCATGCGTGAACCCCCATGCTCCCCCTGGCCCCTGCACATGCGTGCACAACTCCCACATGACCCCCACGTTCCCCCACCCCCACGCATGCGTGCATGACCTCCCACATGCCCCCCGCCCCCCACACATGCACGGCAGAGACCTAAAAATCAGCTGGCCAGCGGGAGGCATGTGTGCATGAGTTGTGGAGCTGAGCTGGGGCAACGGCTCATGTGCCATCAGAGAGGGCGCTGCATGCCACTTCTGGCACACCTGCCAAAGGTTTTCCATCACAGCTCTATCCCAACCAGGGAGAATTATTATTATTATTATTTTTTGATGCTACAGAACATGAAAAAATATATAATTTGCAAATTGAGCAGAGAAACACAGTCTGAGGTCCCTTTGACGATGAGTGGGAGATTAATAGATTGGAATATTTTCTGCTTCTGCACCCTTAGAAATGGCTGCCTGCTTATGGTGGTGATGGCATGACCAACAGTGCAGATAAGCCCATAGCACAAAGGAAAGAAAGGGGAGGGGGGTTATGTTGCACAAGCTTCCTTCATTTTCATTCTGGGTAGGGCAGAAAGATGTTTGGGCATATTTCCTCTTCAGCTTTTACTCTTCCATATTATTATACACAGGAAAGAGATCTTGTGGCATGGAATCTAGTTTTGAGAGCCATCCATATCCTGGTTTCCATCTCTTGGTTCTAACTGTATAGATCAGGGGTCTCCAACCTTGTCAACTTTAAGACTTGTGGACTTCAACTCCCAGAATTCCTCAGCCAGCAAAGCTGAGGAATTCTGGGAGTTGAAGTCCACAAGTCTTAAAGTTGACAAGGTTGGAGACCCCTGGTATAGATCATTCCACTTTTAGGAATGGTATAGGGCAGTGATAGCTAACCTTTTTGCTATTGCGTGCCAGGAGGGGGGCGGGGCGGGGGAGATTTGCACGTTTGCGTGCCCACACTCATAATTCTATGCACCCTGCCCTGTGCATGCGCCCCCCCCGCTCCTGGCATGTGATGGCCCGATAGGCCCGTTTTTCTTTCTCACCTGGCTCCAGATCCTCTCTATGCGTCTGTGGAGGGCGAAAACAGCCTTCCCCACCCCCTTGGAGGCCCTCCGGAGGCCTGAAATGGCCCGTTTCCCAACTTCCAGTTGTTTTTTTGCTGTCCCCAGCCTCCAGAGCCTCTCCGGGCTGTTTTCGCCCTCCCCAGATGCATAGAGAGGATCTGGAGCCAGGTGAGAAAGAAAAACGGACCTTCCCCCATTCCCCCATTGGTATAGATCATTCCACTTTTAGAGCTCTTTTTGCTGTGAAAGATTAGCAGCCTAAATTGTCTTTGTTTTTGTTTTGTCCCTCTCACACAAATGCCCAAATACAGAATAAGAGAGTTGGAAATGACCTTGGATGTCTTCTAGTCCAACCACCTACTCAGTTAAGAGACCCTATACCATCCCGTCAAATTTATTGTGTTTTCAATTCTGTTCAGTTGCTGTCCTTGTTGTTGTCTCAAGTATTACAAGGAAGTGCACTGAGTTGATAGTTTGCTGCCAGTTTCAAGGAAATCTATGTGAATAATGCCTTCTGCATCTGTAAAAGTAGTAACTTCTGAAGTCTGTGAGTCCATCCTCTTCTTCCCCAGTAAAGGTAAAACTATGAGATGGTCTTACATGGACTGTTGTTTCATTTCTGAATCATAATGTTTCATTGACTATTATAATGCTATGAAATAATTCTTCACTCTAAATTTTATCACCTAACAATTGCTGGCAAATGTCAACTCTTTCGTTTCTACCTCAGCACACAAGGGGCCCATCTTGCATAAACTATTGAATATCAACAGTAATGTGAATCACATCTTCCTATTAAATGCTAAGTTTCACAGCAATTTTTGAGTGATCTGCTGATTTCCTAAGTCATTTCCTCAAATTTCCACCCATGACACTCATTGGTTGCTTTCAAATATCATTCATTTCATTCTTCGCCACCCAAATCAGCTCATTCTGGTTTACCATCTTTATATATTTATAGCTGAGCAAATGCGCAGTAGATTTTGCATTATTTGTCATTATTCCAGGACATATCCCAAAGTTCCTTACCAGAGAACAAAACAAGAAGAATAAAACATAAAAAATAATTTGGGGCACACGGTGTATGCTTACATTCCTTTCATAGAAGAATAGAATAGAATTCTTTATTGGCCAAGTGTGATTGGACACACAAGGAATTTGTCTTGGTGGATACGCTCTCAGTGTACATAAAAGAAAAAAATACATTTGTCAAGATTGCTAGGAAAATAGGCGGTTACCTACTACTACTAAATAGAATTAGATATGGTCTTAGAAGCTGATACAGTAGTATCCTGGTACCAGGGGTGAAATGCTACCAGTTCGCTCCAGTTCACGGGAACCGGTAGTGATAAAAACTACCAGTTCGGGTGAACTGGTAGTAAAAAATACTTTAATAAGGTATATAAAAAAAGGTTCCAACAATCGCGCAGTACAGCTGTGCCGCGCGATCATTGGAACCGTTTTTTAACTTTTTAAAAAGCATTTTTTACTACCTATTCGCCAGAACCGGTAGTAAAACAATTCCTTTAAAAAGAAAAAAGGTTCTGAGGATCGTGCAGCACAGCTGGTTGTCAATCAGCTGTGCCTCGCGATCCTTGGAACCTTTTTTTTCTTTTTTAAAGCATTTTTTTACTATCGGTTCTGGCGAATAGGTAGTAAAAAAAATGCTTTAAAAAAGGTTTTGATGATCACAGCAGTGCCGCGCGATTGTCGGAACCTTTTTCTTCTTTTTTAAAGCATTTTTTTACTACCTATTTGCTCGAACCAGTAGTAAAAAAAAAGGTTTTAAAAAAGTTTTTTTAAAAGTTGACCATGCCCACCCAGTCACATGACACCCCCCCCAGCAAGCCATGCCCACCAAGCCCAAAGAACCGGTAGCAACAAATTTTACATTTCACCACTGCCTGGTACTCAACTGCTTTGATACTCTTAATGCATTTTGTCACAACATTTTGTCCTGCTACTCATAATTTGTTTCGTACTGACGCGCAAGCTAGAACTTGTAGGTGTCTTGTGATTTACTACATTATTTCTTATGGGAAAAAAATGTTTGGTACTCATTGCGTCTCCCAGAACCAATTAGCGATGAGTACCGAGGTGGCACTGTATAGCCAGCAGGAATAAATGTTACTTCTTCAAAATGGGTTTGCATGATCATCATAGAAATACCAGACTTACATATTTGCAAAGGATGATGCTACTTTCCCCCCCCACAACTCCTTTTCTTAAAACTTAAGTAGGTATTGCACAAAAAAATGGCCTGCTATGTTTATTAGTCTGGATTTCTAATAAGTGGTTCAGTAACCACAACTACAATATTACTTTCAAAAGAAAACAATGGGAAGGTTGTCTATTGAAATAACAGATTCTCTCCTCTTATCAAGCAATATTCCCTTAAAATATTTCAATTTTTTTCATGTATAAAATTACAATCCATTAAATTAAATTCTTTAATGTAAGAGGCTCCATGGTACAGATAATGATTTTAAATATAAAATATGAGATATTTTATATTAAAGTTGCCATGAGTGAGGAAAGATGGAAAATATAAAGATTTCTTAAAAGTCTTTTAAAGATATTAATGAACATGTTTGCTTATATTCCAGGTCTATAGTTTCATGCAGTATATTATACATGGTTTATGCATAATACTATATTTTAAGGCAACCTTAACCTTTTTTGACCTGCTGTGTCACATGATGTTTGGGAAACTGTATTTTCAGCATACCTAAAAGATGGGAAAGGCTGTTCCAAGGAGTTAATGCTTCAAAATAGATACTAAAAGCCTCTAATATAGTCTTTTGCTAACCAAAATGCCCACTAGATGGTAGCATTGGATTGGCACTTTGGCATAATCTAATTTTGGGTTTTTGTTTTGTTGTGTTTTCTTTTTGCTACTTAAAAATTATAGAGTAGGTGTGATAGAGCTCTGGAATGCAACAGATTTTTTTTTAAAGGATTGCTTCATGCTTAATCCTAGCGCGAGTTGATTTTCTGGTTTCTTACCACCCTATACTTTGATTTTTATTATTTCTAGGTATTTTCTCTATATTTGTACTTTTTCTTAGTCCTTCACCTTACATCCCACTGTTCATTTTCTCTGATAAGATCAGGCAAATCAGTTTGTTGCTGGTCCCTCACTTCACTATGGGATGATGTAATTTTGAATTAGTGGAAATTGTTGCAATATGTTTGAAAGGTTTGTCTCAGTTTTGTATCTTGCATCTCACCAATCATGAAATCAGGGAACCAGGATCCCTCTGAAATAGAAATGAAAACCTTTTTCACATAATGATACATGTATGTTTACAGCAGGGGTGAAATCCAGCAGGTTCTGACAGGTTCTGAAGAACCAGTAGCGGAAATTTTGAGCAGTCCGGAGAACCAGCAAAAGGATCTCTGGATGGCCCCAGAGTGGGGTGGGAATGGAGATTTTGCAATATCCTTCCCCCAGGAGTGGGGAGGGAATGGGGATTTTGCAATATCCTTCCCCCAGGAGTGGGGAGGGAATGGGGATTTTGCAGTATCCTTCCCCCAGGAGTGGGGAGGGAATGGAGATTTTGCAGTATCTTTCCCCTGCCACACCACCAAGCCATGCCCACCAAGCCACACCATGCCCACCAAGCCACGACCACAGAACTGGTAGTACCACTGGTTTACAGGTGTTTTGTTATTCTATGTGCCTTTCTTTAATGCATTGCAATAACACAATTGACAATATTTTTGCTGTTCTAGCTGTGAAATAATGAGTGACTGCTAATTTACTAAGAATTATTACTTGTAACAGTTTCCCCTTAACTCCAAATTAAGGCTTAAGGTTTAATTAAATTAAGAACAGGTGCAAAACAATTATTTTATGTTATGATCTTTTTTAGAGAATGCTCCAGACCCACAGAAATATTCTGCTAAAGTGCTCAGTATTGTACTATATCTTTATTATATTCACGTTTATGTCCATTTTCCTAGGATTCATTTTAAGATTAAATTATTTGAATACTAAAGCTACTAGATCTGGGCAAAAAAAAAAAAAAAAAAAAAAATTCAGATAAGCCAAACATATCAGCAAGGAATTATGGCTTTGTGCTTTTTTTCTTCTCACCTACATCCAAACCACATCTGGAAATCCTACCAAAGGATATTTTTGAACTATGCAAAATGGTATATCTATCTGACAACTCAAATTATGGATACTTAGAAAGATTGTAAATAAAATATGGTAACATTGCTTTACTTTAATATTTTTTTTAATTGCAGACTGTTTTACTTGTTAATTCTAACAGCATATGTATGAACAGTTGAACTTCTGTATTTCAGGGAAAAAAAGATGCTATAGTAACTCCTTAGGAAATGTCCATATGAACTTGAATGATAACATACACTCGTACATATTTTAATATGTCCACAGAAAAATTGCAGATGATGAAATTGTAATTTCCATCCTGGCTGAATATAAGCTATTTGTCTCAGAGACTAAATTTACAGTTTATTGTATAAGCATTAAAAATAACTCTGGTGGGATTTAATAACAACCCTAGAGCGAAATATGTTACATTTAGCATGACCTCAACTTTACTGTGTGTCAGAGAATATTCCCACTCAGTTCTATCTAAGACCATATGTTCCTTCAAACAGCTATGAAATAAACCACTGAATGCCAATATCACAGAAAGCAACTCCCACTGGCTGAAACAGATGTTGCACGCACCAAAATCAACAGCAGTTGGAACTCTTGTCCAAAATAAGAAACTGAAAAGGGAAATTAAATATTTTTAAAAGATTCTCTAAAATAGGGGTGAAGATGGTAGCCACAATGATGAGACTAAAACCTTTTTATATGCCACTCATACAAAAGAACAAGGATTAGAAAACCTCCAAGGTCCTTTGCAGCCCTATGATTCTGAGGCTTTGTTCATATAGTTATGGCCATCATTTTCGGGGATTTTTTCTAGATCTCTTCCTGTTAACATTTCTGAACATTACTGTTCTGACCTAGGCTCCCTTAAAATGCAGGAAGCAGAGTCTTGGTCCCGGCAAAACCTCTTTTATTTACACGACTGTGAATTCCTTTCATTCACAGTCAGCAAGGCCTGTCCAAACAGTTTTTCAAAGGAATATTTATCAACACAGACCTTATCTCGCTTGGGAGGCTGCCAGGTAACTAGTTTCCAAACGCAGTACAAGGCAAAACTTGGCACAGAGTCTCTCAGAGTCATGGAACGAACAAATTGTTTCCTACAAAAGCCCACTCCCTGTTTGCTCTTCTTTTGTTTCCTATGGGGAGGGGCCAATCACCTCCAAGGTGTGGCTTTAATCCCAAATCGACCCTGCTTTCTGAGTTGTTCTTGTCTTCTGGCAGCTCTGCGCATGCGCACATTGGAAATAGGCTCCAGCTGTTCCTCTGCCTCACTACTGTCTAGTTCCCTCTCTGCCTCCAATGCAGAGCCCTCGTCCCAGCTTTTCCTAGCCCACCGGACTGGCCCATATTCCTCCCCAACCTCCTTACTGTCTGACTCTGCTGCCAGCTCTGCTGGCTGCTGGTGGGCCACAACAATTACCAACTTTTATTTCCATATTTGACTTGCGTTGTATCTTATAACAATGTTTTTCATATTGTATTGCTAAACTGTCTGTTTTCATAGGCCATTTTCCTTCAAGCACCATCTTCATTCTTTTCTGTGAAAACATACATAAAATAACAGTGTCTTCTAAAAAGTCGGGTTCTTAATGGATGATCTTAATGTTTCCTAATTTGAAAACAATAGTTTTTTTCCCCCCCAAATAAAAAAAAATAGATCAGTTATTAGCACAATCACATTGATCAGTGTTTCTGAAACATTTTTTTCCTCTCAGGATCTGTTCCTACTTTTAAAAATTATGGAGCACCTAAAAGACTTGTATTTTTTTTTTCTGGCTTGCATTTATCAATATTTGCCAGATTAAAAATTAAAATTGATTGTTGGTTTCACTGCAGCTACTGGTTCTCACAATTATCTGATGGATTTATAATATTGTGTCATATTTCAATGTAGAATGGCAAATAATATTGATTTCATGTACCCCTGTTAGGGTCTTGGGGAACCTAGGGCCACAGTTTAAGAAACACTGAGTTAGATGCTGTTGCTCACAACAAAAAATTGTCATGCAATTTGTCAGCAGAGTTTGAGCAACGATGAGAGGGAACAAATGGGAAAACTAAAAATCTATTGATACCATTCCCAGATGGTATGGTTGGGGCAACCAATCATGGTCTGGTCATAACGTCCTTATAATTTGAGGACAGACCTGTCATAACTAAATCTGTCAGACAAACTTCACCCACTTAAAAAAATCCAGGCAATTTCCTTTTACATTATTGGGCTAATAGGTCTTTAGGCATAAAACGGCAATGTTGTCATTCTTTGCAACATGTGGTAAATCTAGAAAAAAAAGACGGAATTTAAATCTGGAACATAGCAAGCATAAATTATCTAGCCCAAATTTGGAAAATATGGGAAGATCTTCAAAGACTGAATACATTTTCTGATTACAGAATTTTTTTTTTTCCTGCATAACTTCCTTTTTCCACATTTATAGAATTTGGTCAGGCAAAAGGGTGGGATAGTATCCAGATGTATCCAGAGTTTTGCTTCTAAAATTTCAAAACTCTGTTTTAAATAATAGAAGAAACTCCGTGTCAGGGAATTGCACAGCCGGTGTCCAAATGGAGTCAGAGACGCTGACACAAGCCAGGTTCATATAAATAAATATAAACTTAAAATCACAATTGGGATTAGAATTTCCATTGCTAAGCAGACTTGAAATTCTGGGTTTAAAAAATTTAGAACTACGCTGCCTTCGGTATGACCTAAGCATAGCTCATAAAATCATCTGCTACAATGTCCTACCTGTCAATGACTACTTCAGCTTCAACCACAACAATACACGAACACACAATAGATGTAAACTTAAAGTGAACTGCTCCAAACTCGATTGCAGAAGAAATGACTTCAGCAACAGAGTTGTTAATGCCTGGAATGCACTACCAGACTCTGTGGCTCATCCCCAAGCCCCCAAAACTTTAACCTAAAACTATCTACTGTTGACCTCACCCTATTCCTAAGAGGTCTGTAAGGGGCGTGCATAAGAGCACCAGTGTGCCTACCGTCCCTGTCCTAATGTTCCCTTTAATTGTATTCATTTTACGTATTCAATTCATGGTTATACTTATATATATTATCTAATATGTACTTGACAAAATAAATAAATAAAATAAGTCAGGTCTGATTTTACAATCTTTTTGCCATGGTTGTTAAGTGGATTCTGGAACAGTTGTATAAAGATTGCTGATAAGTCACTTTTTTCAGTGCCATTGTAATTTTGAAAGGTTGCCAGTTGCGGACTACTATCTATAAATGGGATCAGAATATGTTTCCTCATGAGTGGCAGTTTAGTGTAGTGCAGGAATGTCAAACCCGTGACCCATGGGTCAGATGCATCATGCACTGGCCATGCCCATGTCTGGTTTAGCGAAGGGGGGAAAAGTCACGATATATCATGTGACTATGCTGTGATGATGCAAGTTTGATACCTTGGTGTAGTGGTTAAAACTATCAGGTAGAAATTCATAGACTGTAACTTCTAATCCCACCTTAGATATGAAGCCAGCTGGGTGGACCTTGGACCAGTCATTCTCTCTCAGCTCTAGGAAAAAGGCAGTGGCAAAGTACTTCCAATTCTTGCCAAGTAAACTGCAAGGACGACTTGTCAAAAGTTGACACTGACTCAAAGACACACACATACAAGTTTCTTTCTCCCATATCAAACCATTCTGGATACAATAGTGCCTTCTTAAATTCATAACAGCTCTCCAGATTCACAAGTTGATACTTGATTTTTTTCAGTGAAATAGTACCTGGGTTCAGACGCCAAGTTAAACTATAAATTAGTTAATGTCTGAGTTCAAATTGATGTTAAGCCAAAAGCAATCAAACCATATTATGGCTTAGTGTGGTATCTGAACCTAGTAATTGTGAATGGAATTTACTACAAACAGCTAGTATTAAGTGAGGGCTTTTCCTGCTTTCTAAATAATCCTGTAAGTATCTTTACAGCATAACTGTGTAGTAAAGTGGCAATATAGACACTCTAACTTTCAAGAATCAGTAAGTGAAAATGGAAAAAAAAAAACCTAGAGATCTGTATTGCTATAATCTTGTGATGACTGACAAAAACACTTGAATAATGATAATAATAAAAACAGTGGCATTTTAAATAACTATTAAGTGATTATGCAAGACACAGAGAAAATTCGCTTCCAGAGATGCTGGGTGTCTTTCTTAATTAAATTTGTGAAGAAGCTTGTTCTAGCAACCCAGGCTCTAGTCTCTTGGCAATGAACAGTTAAAAGTGGATAATGTTTTTTGCAGGCCTTGTTCAGTACGTTTTTCCAGTAAATTAAAAATAAAAGGGAAGCTAATGTTGCTCGAAATAAATAATGCAGCACTATGAAATTTTGGACTTGGATTTTAGCAAATAGTGCAAGACAGCCATTGCAAAACATTGGGGGGAGTTGGGGGCAGGATTACATGTAAACATGCTAATTGCTGTGATGTTCTCTGAAATGTGAAGCCCCAAGGTTGACTTAACCAAGTGCCTGACATTGTAACTGTATATCCTTTTAATAATGATTTCTTTAACCTGAGTTTCTAATCCTATTTAGATGTTTACTTGCCCCAAGATAGCTGCAGTGAAAATTCTTGTGGAAAGGCGCCGTCATTAGTTCCCAATTAAAGTGGGAAGCTAGGCTAATAAAGCCAGAGTTACTTTACAAAGGAAGAAAAGCAAAAATGCTTAATGAATAGATTTCTGCACACTGTTTGATGTTCAGGATAATTAGCTTAGTCCTGCTCTTAAATTAAGGGCAGCTTTAAAAGTCACAGAACAGTTATTCAGAAAGACCTCTCAGAATAATCAAGCAAAACAAAAGTATGTTAGGAATTTTATTTCTTCAGCTGCCTCGTTTCTGCTCTGCATATTTCTTGCTGTTGAACTATATTTTATGGCCTGAAAATCTCTCAACCAATCACTACTGTTTGTTCCATTTTTCGCATTTAGGAAATGTACCAATTCTTGGCATGTGTCACTAGTTGTGCTAAGATGACGGCTGTAAAGTTATGGACCAAATCCAAACACAAGTCCATTTCTCTTTGATCAAACCCTGGAGCTTAACAGCCATTGATGTAACTGATTTGTTGTAAAGAAAAACAAGTTCTTTAGATAAACAGCAAACCATTTAGATACAAAATAGAAAAAAAGTGTTGAAAAACTCATGGAAGATACGATTGATAATTCTTTGAAAGATCAAGGCAGCTTCTTGCCAATCCATAATGTATTTGCATACATTCAATTTTTCCACAATGAAAGTCAGTCAGTTACATGTCAATACCCAGTCAGAATTCCTTGAGTTTTCCATTAATATCCAGAGCTCTATGAATGCTGATATAATCTATAGCATGCTCTGAATAATGAGTTAGTTTCATATTTCATTGAATAGATTAAGCCACATTTATTCCAGCCCACTTCCAGAGTTTACAGCTGTAACTCAGCAGTCTAGTGTCATGCCAAATGCTTACCCATTGGAGATAACAGATTTCACTGTTGGTGCTCCCTTGTGTGTAGAATTGCCCAAGTCCAGGCTATTATGAATCAGAAGACGGGTTACCCATTTTATAGTTTCCTCCTCATTAGGCTACTTGAAAATCATATTTTAGCTTGGTTGATAGGCAGGTCGTTGGGACTCAGGGAAAAAAATATAATTCATAGGAAGGCAATAACTTTCCTTGAATCCTTGTCTTATTTGTCAGGCAAGCAAGTGGAAAGGGCTGCAGTTGCTTTAGCAAAAGCTTCAGGGTTTGAGGTCAGGCTCCCTGGTTGTGATAGATTCTGTTCCATCTGCTGTGCAAGATGGTTCCGCCTCTGAGGTAATTAGTGCAGCTGGGTTGCCACTTGATTCTGATAGTGGAACCAGGAGTAGTGTCTTGGTCCAATGGCTGGCAAAGATAGAGATGCTTACTCCATTCCATACAATGCCTGTCCAACCTGTGCATTAATATGTATATTATTATACATAAATATGTATATTCACAGGACACAGTGGCTCAGTGGCTAAGACGCTTGAGCTTGTCGATCGAAAAGTCGGCAGTTCAGCAGTTCGAATCCCTAGTGCTGCGTAACAGGATCCCAGCTTCTGTCAACCTAGCTGTTCGAAAGCACGTAAAAAATGCAAGTAGAAAAATAGGGACCACTTTTGGTAGGAAGGTAACAACGTTCCGTGCGCCTTCGGCGTTTAGTCAGGCCAGCCACATGACCATGGAGACGTCTTCGGACAGCGCTGGCTCTTCGGCTTTGAAATGGAGATGAGCACCACCCCTTAGAGTCGTATGTGGAATGTAAAGGCCCAAGTAGTCCTGGAGGTGGTAGGAGCAGATTTAAACAAACAGATTTAAACAGACAGGTTAACAGAGTTGGAAGGGACCTTATAGGTCATCTAGTCCAACCCCCCGCTCAAGCAGGAGACCCTACACCATTTCTGACAAATGGTAGTCCAATCTTTTCTTGAAAGTCTCAAGTGATGAAGCTCTCACAACTTCCGAAGGCAACTTCTGTTCCATTGGTTGATTGTTCTCGTTGTCAGAAAGTTCCTCCTCATTTCTAGGTTGAATCTCTCCTTGGTTATGACTGCTAAGGTGGGAACATGGCTGCAACAGATCCCAGGAACAACATCAGAGCTCTCTGTCCAGAAGAGTGCAGTGCTAGGAAAGCTAAGATATGGTGCAGAACCAGGAATTATGTATTTTACAACTTTATTGGATCTATCTTAGTCATCCTAAGAATCATGTTTAACAAATTCCATTAACTTTATGTTCAACTGTTACTTACAGGTCCATTCAGTGCAATGGATTTAGGGCTGAATATGCACACACAAAGATTTTTAGCCAGATTTTCAGGCATATAATGGCAATGCTAGAACATAAACAACAAAATGAAAAAGAGCCTTGATAGTACAGTGGTCTAAGGCACCCTGTTATTAAGAACAGCTACCTGCAATTATTGCAGGTTCGAATCTCGCCAGGCTCAAGGTCGACTCAGCCTTCCATCCTTTCTAAGGTAGGTAAATTGAGGACCCATTTTGTGGGGGCAATAAGCTGACTTTCTATAAATATACAAAAGTATGAAGGCTATTGCTTAATGCATTGTAAGCCGCCCTGAGTCTCCGGAGAAGGGCGGCATATAAATCAAATTTAAAAAATAAAAATAAAAAAATAAAATGATTTGATTTGATTCGCAGAAGCTAATCCTGTAGATGGTTTTGTTTAGAAATAATTGGTATTTCATATCACTGAAGTTGATACCTGGAGGCAAGTCCATTGAACTTAATGAAACTGACTTCCTAGGAAACATATCTAGGACCATGCAGACTTTCATTTAACTTGCTTGTTGGTCTTAAAGTTATTACACTGAAGTTAAGGGAAATATCTTTTTTTTTAAAAAAAATCAATCATGGGGAAATGTTTGATAACTTAGAAACAAGAGGCTAATGTGTACTGGAATTAAAAATTAGTAAGCAGAACAATGGAGCATGAGCATGGTAGGCTACAAGTGAATAAAGAAGTGAAAACCAAATACTTGAAATATGTGTTCAGAACAAAAGTTTACGTACACATATATGTTGCAGCAAACATACACAGTTGTTTAAAAATAAAATCTTGTTTTTTAAATAAAAAAATATCTTCAAATTCCAAGAGAAAAGCAACAATACTGTCATTCAAAAATTTTAAAGGTTTGGAAAATGCATAAGAATGTACTCGTGTAAAATGAAATTCTACTGTAATATGCCAAATATTAACTTAAGGTATTATTTATTGTATAGTTAAAAAAATTAAAGATTCTTTTTTCAATAGCTATCAGTTATCTTTTATCAATCAAAAACAAAGTTTCATTATTTTTTTTATTTTAGTATTTGACTGCTCCTTATGGTATTTTTCCATATTGTACCAGTGATGGTATTCAGACGGTTCTATCCGGTTCGGGCGAATCGGTAGCGGCAGCTGCAGGAGGCTCCACCCACCTGCCTGGATGTCCCATTTTTGATCCTCTGTGCGTGCGCAGAAGGCCCTGCACATGCACAGAGGTGGCGTGTGTGCTCGCATTTGCGAACCAGTAGCAAAGGACCCCTGTATTGTACCATTACAATATTATTCCAATCTGATACGTCAAGATCACTTGAGGAAGCTTCTCATAATAGGGCGTATTCGTAGACATTGGCAGAAGAAGGCAGTGTTACGACATCATTGTTCAGCTAGCATTATTTTGGCATCCTTGTGATTTGTCTTTTTTGTAATAGGTATCAGAGACAGGTGTAAATGACCTTTTGAAATTCTTCATCAAATGCGTAGGTGGGAAAAAAATGGTGGGATGGTTTCTCCGAACTTTTCTGAGGAAAGAAAAGTTTTGCCAAGAATTTCTCAAGGGAAGAATAGTGTCTCCGCTGAATGTAGACTCACCACTGAAAAAGCCCCGTGGGAGACGTTCAGTTAGGATGCCTTCCCTTGAGATTTAATTGAAGTGTCAGAGACAGAAAGTCTAAAGACCTCCTGAGAAATGAAAAGCAAGATAGGATACGCAGACACACTTGGTAACTTAGAACAACATATTCTACCCAGGAGAATATCTCTGAAATGCTCTTCAATTGAATAAAAACTGATAAAAGAACAATGCAGGACAATTTCTCTGCCCAGCATTAATAAATATTTTAAATAGATAAATTCCCAGAGTTATTAACCAATAGGTCTTATGAATTTTTCATGCAAGACACATGCATTATTAAGACTGTAGATTGTGTACTTTTTTCTCCGATTGGCCATATAAAATATATAGTTATAGATACAGAAGTAGATATATATTAAGTTTGATGCTACTCTGAAATTATAGTAGCTAATTTATTATATTAATGTTCCAGACAGATAGGCAGTCTAGAAAGGTCTCTGTTCCCAAGAGGCTTACAGTCAAAGATAAACAAAAGAAACAATTGCAGGGAAAGGAATGCAAAGGAAACAATAAGAGAGATAGGGGGAAAGAGGAACAATGTGGATAACTGCAGCTATATCAGAGTTTGATGGCAATACCAGCATCAAGTCAATTTTTGATTCAGTTGAATCTCTAGTTCAACTCTTCAAATCCAATCTCCAAATTATTCAGAAGTGTAGGACCTAGTCAAGTGTCTTGGAATCACTTCTGAATGTGTTAACCTTAGCAGGTAGAGTAGATAGGAAACATGACTAGAAAAGTTCCTAATTTATTGTAAAGCTACATTGACAGAATCTTGCATATCTGAAAGTGCAATTCTCCTGCCATCTTCTTTACAGCCCAAGTAACTAGGGAGGGTTTTTTATTTCCTGAGCCTTTTGCCTCACCCACTATGCAACTGTGAACTATGCTGTCTGTTGTGGCCCGCCAGCGACCTGCGCGGATTGTGGCTGATCCCGACGAAGAGGAGGCTGGTGTGGTGTAATGCCAGCAGCCTGCACAGCCAGCGCTCGCATCGGACAGCGAGGAGGCTGAAGAGGATGTGGTGCCAGAGGCAGAGACTCAGCCAGGGCCTTCAGAACCTCCAGAGGTTACTTCAAGTGGAGAGAGCAAAGTGGAGGAGCCTCTCCTCAATGCTCGAACACGCAGGGCTGCCAAAAGGCAGGAATGGCTACTCAGGAGGAGGAGGTCTCCTCGAGAGTAGGGCTTGAGGATAATTGGCCACTCCCTTAGCCTATTTAAGTCGCACGCAGCTAGTGCTTTCTTGCTGGAAACAACGTATTTTGGTTTATCGTATCTTGTTTTCTGGGCTGGTTGCCAACCTTTGCTGGTCTTGTTTATTCTTGCTACTTAATAAATTTGATAAGGACCATTATTGTGTGTCAATATCCTCGGAAATCCGGAGCTGGGGCAGAACACTGACTCTAATCTGACTCCTTCCTCACCCGTCACCCAAGGTCTTTCCCACAAATGATTACAGAAGGCAATTTAGAGACTTGATAAACTCTGGATTCAGATGTAGCTTCTAAAACACCATTGCAGGCAAAGATCATTAATGAAAAACCAAGGAGATAAGCCATTTTTATTCTTGCTTGCTTTTTTCAAAATTGATGGCTGAACACTGCACATTTAGTTGAGGCATATCTCAGGAGTGGGTTCTACTTACCTTTACTACCAGTTTGCATTGGGAGCGCATGTGCAGATCACCTATAATGATGTCTGGGTCGGTGGGCAGAGCCTCCCACCGGTTTTATTACCGGTTCTTGCAAACCAGTCTGAATCGGGGGCAACCCACTACTGCTTGTACTGCTAAAAGTTCAGAGTGGTATTAGTGTTGTGGTCCACCAGCAGCCTGCAGACCTGGCAGTGGAGTCAGACAGTGAGGAGGCTGGGGAAGACAATGGGCCAGTCCTGGAGTCAGGGGAAGGTCAGGGGAGGCAGAGATGGGGCCAGGACCATCTCGGAGAGATGCGTGGACTCCGGAGCCTCCAGAGGTGGACAGCAGAGAGGCAGAGGAACAGGAGGAGCCTGTTCCTAGTGCACGCATGCAAAGAGGTGCCAAAAGGCAAGAGCAGCTGAAGCAAAAAGGATGACTCAGGAGTAAGGCCAGAAGATGTTTGGCCACTCCCATAAGGCTTAAAAGAGCAGCAATGAGCCGTTGGATTCTTTGTAGAAAAGCAACATTGATTCCAGTGCTTCTTATCAGCGTCTCTTGAACTTTGTGGGTTTTTTTATGAGAAAAGCCTTTGGCAGGTTGCCAAAGATATCAAAGGTTGGTGATAAGGCCGAATAATTTGTTTTGGACTAAAGCTGAGAATTAATTCATTCTCAGCTGTTTTAATAAAATAAGTTGTTAAGGACTGAATTGTGTTTGGTAATCACTACGTGGGCCTCAGTCACAACAATTAAATGTGAATCCAGAAATATGTTTAATGTAGTTCTAGAAAGGGGAGTAAAACTTTTCTGTTAGCATAGCACAATCTTTCTCACAAATGTAATAACTTAGAATAGTGAATCATTAATAATAGTTCATTATTAATAGTTCATCATTAATTAGGTTGAATGTCTGCTGTACTTTAGACTGCCATCTGAAGCATTCCAGGCCAGTCTACCAAGTAACTTTCGCTTCAATACAAGACAAGAAGAGGAAGAAGAAAGTAGTTGTGGAGGGAAATGGGAAGAACAGGAAAAGCAACAGCCTTTCAGGTAGAGCAGGGGTATCAAACTCTATTTCATTGAGGGCTGCATCAGGGTTGTGTTTGACCTTGGGGGGCTAGGGTGGGCATGGCCAGCTCGATGTCACTGGTGTTGGGGCACCTGTGGTGGCCTGAGTGCTCTGCCAGTGAAAATGGGCTCTCGAGCTCCGTTTTCGGCTGCGACAGCCTCCTGCAACGCTCTGCCACTGAAAACGGAGCTCAGGAGAGCCGCGTGCAGCCCTTCCGAACTCCATTTTTGCTGGCAGAGGCACTGCTGGCCAGTCCTTCACTGTTTCCAGGGCGATCCCATGGGCCAGATCTAAGCATCCTGTGGGCCGGATCCAGCCTCCAGGTCTTGAGTTTGACACCCCTGAGGTAAAGAATTCCAAATAAAAGCAATAAAGTTACAGTAATCTAATTTAGCTAATTATGAATGATCTGATTGAATATAATCTTGGATCCAAGAATAGAGTTGATTCTAAAGAGATAATCTAAAAGACACCATGTTGATTTCTCCTGATAGTGCTAGAAATTCAAAGGTTGAGATCAGTGTCAATGTTTATGGACATCTGAGATACTTGAAAGTCAGAGACTGCATCAGAGGTAGATTTCAGCAGGTTCCGACCAGTTCTAGAGAGCTGCTAGCGGAAATTTTGAGTAGTTCGGAGAACCAGTAGTAAAAATTTTTGATTGGCCCTGCCCCCATCTATTCTCTGCCTCCCAAGTCCCAGCTGATCAGGAGGGAATGGAGATTTTATAGTATCCTTCCCCTGCCACACCCACTATGCCATGCCCACCAAACCATGCCACGCCCACCAAGCCACACCCACAGAACCGGTAGTAAAATTTTTTGAAACCCACCACTGGACTGCATGTAGTTTCTGATGTCAGTGAACTAACCAGCAAACCATAAAATTATTTGGCAGCTTAACTCACATTCTGAATCACTGTACACTTAGGTTCTAAGAGACATATCCAAAAGATAAGTATTAGGAAAGAAAGGATAAAATTTAACACATTCAATTTTTACAGCGTGACATCAATTGACCAGGTTGTAAGGAATAGGAGTGTGCAAATCTTCAAAGTGATACTTCATCTCAATGAAGATTCAAGAGAAACTCTTCCTCCAAGCTGTTTCATGAAGCAATATGGCCTCCTAAGGGTGAAGTGAAACAGTTGTACCTTTTTGCTTAATGGAGGCAAATTGTATTGTCTCTTTGGTTTGGTGAAGAGAATCATGACACCCCTATGGTGCACATCTCTTCAGCAAGGTGAATCTTTGTCACCTTGCACAGGCCTGTCAAGGAGTATTATGTAAGAGGACATCAAGATTTGTTACGCTTCCTTGGTGAAATCAAATGTTTTAGAATCTATTCTTTGTGCCAGAACCTGGGTTATAAAGTAAGTTCTCAAGGCTGGCAATTTGTATAAAAATTCCAAATCCCCCCCCCCAAAAGGTGATTTCTTATACATTTTAGAAATCAGTCAAATAAATATTTTTCATAGTACATATTATACAGCTATTTCTTGGCTCATACTAATGACTTTTTGGCAGTGGTGAGATGTAAAATTTGCTACTACCGGTTCTGTGGGCATGACTTGGTGGGGGGGGGTGGTAATGTGACTGGGTGGCCGTGGCCAACTTTTAAAAAAAATGTTTTTAAAGCATTTTTTTACAACCTATTGGGGCAAATAGGTTGAAAAAAAATGCTTTTAAAAAGTAAAAAAAAGGCTCTGATGATTGGGCGCCACAGCTGTGATCATCAGAGCCTTTTTTTTACTTTTAAAAGTATTTTTTTACAACCTATTCAGCCGAATCAGTTGTAAAAAAAATGCTTTTAAAAGTTAAAAAAAGGCTCTGGTGATTACAGCTGTGCCTCACGATCGTCAGAGCCTTTTTTTTACCTTTTAAAAGCAGGAAGTAATGATACCCGGGCGGGTGGGCGGAGCCTCGCACCACCATCGCTACCGGTTCTCCGAACCACCTGCCACAATCGCTACCGGATCGCCTGATCTGCTCTGAACCAGGAGCATTTCACCCCTGCTTTTTGGAGACTGATATAAGGACTGTGAGAAGTAATCACATATAATAGTATCCCTGATCTCTATGTTTTCTAGTTCCTGCATATACCAATATGATATAATATTAATCAGAAAACATTACATCCACTTCATATTTAGGAATCTGTGGTTCTAATCCAAAGAAACATTGCCATTTAGAAGACTTGTAAAAGTTTTTTTAATAGTTTATACGTATAGGTCCGTGATGGGGAACCTGTGGCACGTGTGCCACAGGTGGCACATGGAGCCATATTGCTGGGCACACGAGCGTTGCCCTAGCTCAGCTCCAGCATGCATGCGCCCGCTGGCCAGCTGATTTTTGGGACTTCTGGGCCCAACGGAAGTCAGCAAATGGACTGTTTCCGGCCTCCGGAGGGCTTCCGGGGAGGTGGGGAAGGCTGTTTTTGCCCTCCCCAGGCTCCTAGAAAGCCTCTGGAACCTGGGGAGGGCAAAAAACAGGCCTACTGGGTCCTGTGCCATCACATGCCAAAAGTGGGGGGAGCATGGGGGGGTCGCGCATGCATGTGTGGGGGGGCAGGGCGCATAGAATTATGGGTGTGGGCGCACACACACGTGACCACCCCGCACTCCCCCAGCTTTTGGCACGTGATGGCAAAAAGGTCAGCCATCACTGGTATAAATAGTTCTCAACTTGCACCTACAGTTGGGACCAGAACTTCTGTTGCTAAACAAGGCAGTTGTTAAGTGAGTTGTACCCAATTTTATGACTTTTTTGCCATGATTACTAAGAAAATCACTGCAGTTGTTAACTGACTCATATGGTCATTAAGTGAATCTGGCTTCCCTATTGACCTTGCTTGTCATTGTACTTTGAAGTGGTAACTTCGAATGGCCGCTAAATGGATTGTTATAAATGTTATGAGTCAAGGATTACCTGTATTGATTTCTACTGTCAGGACATCCAGTTAGGCCCTATACTTTTCTCTAGGTAGGACCCACTGAATTTAGAGCAAAGACAGATGTCCATTCTGCATGCCCCATTCCACATCGAACTACGAAGAATTGTTCAGCACATCCTTCAGGGAATGAAAGAAATGAGACTTCTTGCTAAGCCTGATTAAGTCCTGGGCAGGAAATGTGAACACACTGGCTAAAGATAATTACCAGAAGTGAAGATTGAAATAAAAAGAATGGTGAACTAAAGAGAGTGAAGTAAAACTATTCTGCATTAAGCTGCCTTTTCCACTAGAAATGATGGCGGACTTGATACAGTCCACGTCTCTCTAATATAAAACTATACCACTCTCGCTGAGCCTGTAAATCTTCATCACAAGCTTCCCTTGCCAAAGAGATGATAGCTCTTCCTTATTAGCCAGCATTATTTTCTACCTAATGACACCTCTGAACTTGTATTTCGCAGCCAACTCTTGCTATAAACGGAAGGCGATTTTCTTTGCCCATTTGGCAGTGTTCAAACTGAGCAGGTTTAAAATAAAGTTTTGTTGGTTTCTGCTTTTAAGACCTGTTTGCTTTTCTGCTTGGGACTTTGCAAAGCTTTGTCAAAAATCAAAACACTCTTTAAGCTACAATGAAATAAGGCTTGAAATATTCTACAGTTTATTAGAGGTGCTTCTTCATAAGAAGCAGAGTTCCAATTGTTAGTCTGTGATTAGCAGGAGCTTCTGCCTTTCATGCTTCAATAGTTCAGATAAGCTTATTATTGAAATGCTATTTGCCACAAAGAAGATTCAATAGGTAAATTTACATGCAGACCCAGTTTAAGGAGATAAAAAAAAAAAAAAAAAACCCTGAAGCCATCAACTTAAAATTGCTCGCTTTGGATGCAGTGGCCACAACATATTTGACATAATTATTGCATCTCTTTACTAAACTTTCAATAGGAGTTTTGTTACTGGAATCCAGAATAAACAGATAGGTGTTTCATGGATCCCATACACCTCTTCCAAGTCCAAATGTTATACTCATTTAAATTATGTTGTCTCATAAAGAACAAATGTCACATATCTGAGTCAATAAGAGGCAGACAACCTGGTTTAATTTATTTTTTTACCAAATGGTAGCACAGATGATAACTGATGCAGAATTACTAACGGATGCCTGATTGACTATCTTTAGGCCACATCAGCTTGATTGGCTGATCATTCGTTAAGAAGGAAAATATGGAAGAACTTGGTACTGCCTTTTGGTTGTTATAATTCATTTGGAAGCCACCTTAGAAAGGGCTCATAAAAGAGTAGAGGACAAGGCAAGCATAAGTTATTATCAGGTGCTTTGTCTCAAAATGTAAAAAGATGAGCAGCATCATGCCCCATGTTCCAGTTTATTACCAAAAGTCTTCATCTTTTCTGTAAGACCACGGGTGTCAAACTTGCCATGTCACATTGCTGTCAAGTGATGTTTCGCTACTTTTTTTCCCCTTCGCGGAACTGGGGTGGGTGCGGCCTGCACATTTCGCACCCGGCCTGTGGGATTCCAGTTTGACACCCCTGTGTAAGACTCACTCCCAATAGACTTTTTTTGTGGCCATTCTGATTTGGAACTCTTGGAGAAAAATAAAATTAGAAATACATCTACAATAACCAACAAGCCAATAATAAATTACTCCCAAGCAAAACAAAGATATTCTTGGTATCACAATATTTTACTTTACTATAGATCCTAAGAACATGTAGAAATCAAAATTGTAGTAACAAATAATAATTTGAAGGAAGCACAGAGAATTTATGGCCTTACCAATCTTGGCGAACTACTGTTTCTGCTATAACTCATCACTGGAAACTTGCATGCTAACTTGGGGAACTCATTTCAATGGGAGAGGAGAAATGCAAAGAATGCAAACAAACATCTGTCATTAACAGACACTACGAAGGCTGGAAATAAAAGAAGATCCAAGCCTGCTCTTCTAGCACAAAAGGCTTGAAATCGGAGTATAAAAACTAAATACCATTCCTACTAATTCTGAAACTCAACTACTGGACCTGCAGTTGCCTGCAATGCAACCTGCCTGCAGTAGCAATAGCAATTAGACTTATATACTGCTTTCTTCCCCTGTCCTTACCACTTTCTGTAGAGGGACAATTGAAAGCATATTGTTATATTTTATCACTGTTTGGTAGTAAGAGTAGTAAGGATGTCAGAAAAGATTATTGAAAGTTCACTTCCTTCTATCCAGGACATAGCATATAAGCAATGCTAAACCAGAGTCTGCAGTATTGTCAGGGATGCTACATATCCTCTCCATGACCAGTTTTCTTTGTTACCTTCTGGGAGGATGCTTCACAGTTTCCAAAGCAGAACAACTAGATTCTGTAATAGCAGTAGCACTTAGACTTATATACCGCTTCACAGTGCTTTACAGCCCTCTCTAAATGGTTTACACAGTCAGCATATTGCCCCCAACAATTTGGGTCTTCATTTTACCCACCTTGGAGGGATGGAAGGCTGAGTCAACCTTGAACCTGGTGAGATTCGAACTGCCAAATTGCAGGCAGCCAGCAGTCTGCAGAAGTAGCCTGTGGTACTGCACTCTAACCACTGTGCCACCATGGCTCAATGCAATAGAAACTAAGTTTTAGCTGTATTCATCCTTGTCTCTATGGAATTCTACAACATTGGCCATAGTGGCTGAGGATCTGAGACCTGTAGCTCAACAACATTTGCAGAAGAAGTTATCTCTTATGATCTAATGGAACATTGACTTCCATATCAAAGAGGGCACTTAAATCATTATCAGTACCCTCACTTGGCCATGTGAAGAACTAGGATTTTGGTCATGTGAGAACTAGGATTTTTTTAGCAGTGGTACTCTTCTAAGTACTTTACTCTGATTAAGGAATGTATTTTCCAGGCAACAATGTTACTGTTTATTTTCAAAGTGTCAGGAGAAAACCATTTTTTTAATTTTGGCATTTCAACTTCTTCAGCAATTTAAGCATGTATGTCCCAATTGGCTGTACATTTTAAATCACTGTGGCTCAGTCATTTTTAAGTGGAAATACAAGAGAAATATTTCCTCCCACACAAGACTAACCCTACAACTAGTCCACCAGCAGTTCATTTTTGGAGTTTCAAAGTACCCCCTCAAATCTAAGTGTTGAAAACTGCCAGTGCTATTTTCCACCATTTTAAGAAAAGAAAATATATGGAAACCAAAAAGTATTTTAAAACTATACTCTGTATAATTTAAAGAACAAAGAAAACATCGTAAACCAACAAAGATTGCCCACCTAATAGCTAGTGTTCTAATAATCAACACGGGGCAAAAACTTGCAAGAAATTTTGCTGCACCATTCCTTCCTTCCTTCCTTCCTTCCTTCCTTCCTTCCTTCCTTCCTTCCTTCCTTCCTTCCTTCCTTCCTTCTCTCATTCATTTTTTCATTCTTTCATTGCATTTATATAGCCACCCAGCTCACAGAATGTGATTCTGGGCAGTGTAAATATGACAACACTCAGTAATAAAAGAACATAAATACTATTTGAAAAGAAGATAATATCTTCAGTGTTACAGATAATATATCCATCTCAAGAAATTTCCATTTTTTCTGAAATCCCCAAGCATGCTGGCATAGTCACATTTTGAGGGATTTCTGTAAGGCTACCTAGGATGGGGCCAATCTCATTTTGAGAAGGATGAGTACCACAGCAGAAAAGGCTGGCCTCCTGGATCCTGTCAGATATAATTCTTTAACAGATGGGACCCACAACATACCTCTCCTTCTGGATCTGATAGGATGGGCAGATGTAATTAGGAAGGGACAGTCCCTAAATGTCCTGGCAAATAGATGGGGAAGAATTGGAGGTAGTGACAGATTTTATTTCCCTGGGCTCCAAGATCACTGCAGATGGGGACTGCAGCCAAGAAATTAAAGGACGCTTGCTTCTGGGGAGGAAAGCTATGGCAAATCTAGACAGCATACTAAAAAGCAGAGACAGCACCCTGCCAACAAAAGTGTTGGCTATAGTGAAGGCTATAGTTTTCCCAGTTGCAATGTATGGCTGTGAAAGTTGGACCATAAGGAAAGCTGAGTGCCAAAGAATTGAGGCCTTTGAACAATGGTGCTGAAGAAGACTCCTGCTAGTCCTTTGGATTGCAAGGTGATCAAACCGGTGAGTCCTAGAAGAAATCAACCCTGACTACTCTTTAGAAAGCCAGATCCTGAAGATGAAACTCAAATACTTTGGCCACCTAATGAGAAGGAAGGACTCACTGGAGAAGAACCTAATGCTGGGAAAGATTGAGGGCAAAGGAAGAAGGGGATGACAGAGAATGAGGTGGCTGGATGAGTCCCTGAAGCAATAGGCATGAGCTTAAATGGACTCCAGCGGATGGTAGAGGACAGGAAGGCCTGGAGGAACATTGTCCATGGGGTCGCGATGAGTTGGACACAACTTTGCAACTAACAAAAAGTCCCTAAATAACCCAGCTCTATAATATAATCTGGCAACATAATTGCCGTGGTTTTCTATTTTGCCTTTATCAATAAATCTAGACTCTGATATGAAAAAAAACCTAAAAAAAAAACCTCCTAAAAAGTTTGCTTCACTCATAAAGGAAAGAAAGATCTTTTACTTTATATCCAAAAAGTGCTTTGAATATGCAGTCACCTAGGCACATATTAGTGCCTTGGAAGTGTATTTCAAATTAAATGATACATTACGATTCAATAATATCAATTACCTGAAGCATATTATGTGGGGAGGGGAGGGGGGAAATAGCCCTGGTAAGAAGGTCATATTCTTAGTAGCTTGAGGAGAAGAATAATAGAAAGGCAAAATAGCCAATGATAACTTTGATAGATTTTTCGGAAGCTGGCAAGAATCCATAAAATGCTAATAAGGTTGTTTCATCAATACTAAATGAAGAGTTTTGCAACCAGTTGAAAAAAATGCTAGCACTCTCAAAGCATTGAAGGGGAGGATCCCTCTGTGCTCATGGCAACTCCCTGATCCGTGCACTAAATAATCAGTGAAGGAAAAACAATCCATTTTCCACCTATTGAATTTTCATGACACATGATACTATTTCTATCCAAATTAATAACCTGGGTTTGCACTTGCTGGAGATCAGACACACTGATGACAAAATAAGATGCAATGCAGTGGCTGAAAGATGTACTGTAGGACAAAGGAAGCAATAATAATTCAGAATACATATATCCTAGCCAGAATTAAAATTAAAATTAAAATTCTTTCATATCTGTATACTGTCCAAAGAATAATGGCTATTGGTTGACCTAGAAGTACAGCATAGAACACGGGTGTCAAACTCATGGCATCATGTTGCTTTCACATGATGTTTTGTGATGTTTTTCCCCTTTGCAGAGCTGGGGTGGGTGTGGCCTGCGTGTGACACATCCGGCCCGTGGGCCGCCAGTTTGACACCCCTAACATAGAAAGTAAAGGTAGGACCATGTGATCAAGGTTCTTGGCCTCCCATCTGGTCCTAGTCATTCATGAAGTAATGCTTTGTTTATTTAATAAAAGAGACTTATATCAGCAGTGGCCAATTCTTGGGAATTCCTACTCTCTCTCTCTCTCTCTCTCTCTCTCTCTCTCTCTCTCTCTCTCTCTCTCTCTCTCTCTCTCTCTCTCTCTCTCTCTCTCTCTCTCTCTCTCTCTCTCTCTCTCTCCCCATATATATAGATAGATAGATAGATAGATAGATAGATAGATAGATATATGTAAGTTTTCACGGGTATATATATGTGTACAGTTAATATTTCGCATTTCTTCCCGTGTAATTGTGAACATATCCCTAAAAGGGTAGAAGCGACATTTCGACAGAATCTCATCTGCCATCATCAGGCTTATGTGAGGGGTCTTTTGCAGTAAAGACTGCATAAGCCTGATGATGGCAGATGAGATTCTGTCGAAACATTGCTTCTACCCTTTTAGGATATGTTCACAATTACACGGGAAGAAACCCGAAATATTAACTGTACACACACACACACACACACACACACACACACACACATATGTAGGTCTTTGGTTATTTGGGTTTTCTCCCGCGTAAAATTAGAAGTGTCTTGGCAATGTTTCGACGAAGTCTCATTCGTCATCTTCAGGCTGGTGTTTTCGGCTTCGTGCTTCTAGGAGCAATGTGTGATCGCAGCTCACCAGCTCAAATCCCCCTGAAACTCAGACTAACCCGAGCACAACCAAGCCCCCACCCAAACAGAACAAACCCCCATCCAATCAGAGCACAGCCAAGCTCCCACCCAATCAGTTCACACCCCCACTGGCAGTTAAAAGGAAGAAACAGCTGCGATCACACATTGCTCCTAGAAGCACGAAACCGAAAACACCAGCCTGAAGATGACGAATGAGACTTCGTCGAAACGTCGCCAAGACACTTCCAATTTTATGCAGGAGAAAACCTGAATAACCAAAGACCTACATACAAACACCAAAGACCTACATACAAACACTCGCGAAAACCTCAGAATGATTTTATATATATATATGTAATGCACAAAGGGGACTTTCATTTCCCTACATTTTTTTTATTCATCTCAGAGGGCTTGAACTAAGAGAACAAACATCTCAGCAACACTAAATAATACCTATTTCTTTATCTCCCATCTCCGTCTAGCACAATTTCATGCAGAGAAAATGTCTGATTGGTAAATGATATCCATATATAAAATCACTTCACCAGAGGAGTTTAATATATATCCTGTCTTTTTCATCTGAAAATAGCTAACAATATTTTACTTCTGTTCTTATCTTCATTTACATTAGAGGTTCTAGTTAAGTTCATAGATTTGTCAGTTAGGGCTTTGATCAATGGAGTTTAACCATACAGTGTTTTCCTTTTTCCTCTCCTAGTCATTCCTTATCCCAGTTTTTATATTTAGCTATTTAGAGGATCTACAACAGGAAATGATAGACCATTTCCATGTTTCCTAATCAAGAGGCAGAACTTTGCATAATGAGCCCTAACTCATTGGCCAAAACTCTATGTTTTGCTTTATTTCTCAGATTTCACTCCTGGGAGTAAACTTTTTAAAATATAGTTGAGATGAGGCTCCTTTGAGTACCGTATTTTTTGGAGTATAAAATGCACTCCCCCCCAAAAAAGAGGGTAAAAATTTGGGTGCGTCTTATACGCCAAATGTAGCCAAAAACATGAGGCAAGGAGGAGGCGATGGTTTATGGCAATCCCTGCAGCCTGGAACAGCTGATTGGGGGTATTCCGGGAGGCCAATCCACCTGCCAATCAGCTGCTCCGTGCTGAATCAGGCTGCAATAATTTGCTGATGCTGACTGGCTTTTCGCTATTTGCTGCAAGGAGTGTCAGAGTTTGCAGCAGCAAGCAAAACACAAGCAGAGGAGAGGAGTTTCACTTTCAGAGATCAGCATAGCATGCAGCTTTAGAACAATTGACCTAAGCCACAACCAGGCTCCTTGCTGTCTCCTTATTTGTTGCTCACACAGCAAATACTGTTTCAGTTTCCAAACAGTCTCACACACTGATAGGACACTAGCCAGATGAATACCAATGGATGCTGGTAGGCAGAGGCAGATTTTTTTTTCTTATTTTCCTCCCCCCAAATTAAGGTGCATTTTATACTCCAGAGCATCTTATACTCTGAAAAATATGGTATATATTACTAACATTCTAATTACTTAACCTTTAACAGGCTGAAACAGTGCATCATTGGGCAACAATTTTTGAACCAGGATATCTCAAGTGGATTAATTTACAGAATGTGCCTAAAATTTGGGGCCATAATTCCCATGGGATTGAAGTTTATTGCTTCAGTTCTGCCATGCTACTGCATCAGTGCCTGAAGGTTGAGTAGACTAGTCCCATCCTAACCCTCCAGACCTGTCCCACCATAGGTTGCCAGACAACAGTCAGCCATAGACAAGCTGGCAGGAAGTGAGAAGTTGCTTCCATTTTGTGTGTGTGTGGGGGGGGGGGGGTTGTTTCTCTGTTTAGCTAAGGAAATATCTCTGAAAAGATGATCCAACAGATCACAGGTTGTCTAGTTTGTGTTAAAAATAGAAGCAAAGAGGAAGGAAACTATATAAATAATTTAGCTTTTCTACATAAACCCGTATATACTGTAGATCCAAGACTTTGCTGAAAATGTGAGAAACTTTGGTTAAAAATGCTGCAAACTATTATTTCACAACTGACATTTTCATGCAAAATTAAACAATGGAAGCCTAGGGCCTAACAAATTGTATTTTAGATATCATGCAGTTTCACTTCCTTGAATGTGTAGAGTTGGCCAATGGCAAAGAATGGTAATAATAACAATTTTCCTATGAGATTTCATATCATATAGTTTACCCCACTGTTTTTGTTTCATTTTTCATGTATTTTTAACTTTGGGTAAGAGGATTTTATGGCAAAAAGGAAAAAAGAAAATAAAAATACTTTGTAAAAGTCCATGACAAGTAAAATTAACACATGCTGGAAGTTTTTGATTCAAGCTTGAAATAGTATGATCTTCAGCTGGCTAATATATGACTTTATTCAAAGTGAATTGTAGCTTTGGCTACAGATAACATGGTGAATGTTTATGAATTTATATGACACATTCATTCTTTATCATTTATTTATTTACATAATTACACTAATGCTTGAAACTATTGGTAATAAAATTCTAAGCTAACAAGATAAAAATAAAACATTCATTAAGTTCAATATTGTAGTTGAGTATGAGCCATATAATATATTGCTGCATCCAAATTCATATCTGGGTTTTCTTTATTGGTATGTAAGTAATGGCACATTACGTGTTAGCAAAAATATTCTCTCAATCAATGTGTGTTCTTATTTGTATCAATGAATTCAAGTAGTGTAATATGGATTTATTCATGCTGTCTGGCTGCCCCATTGCCAGAAAAGGCAAACAATAATTCCTTATACTTTATTTACGAACAATTACACTCTAAGATGTTGCCTTAAGTCATCACATCTGCTTGTGATAATGCAGCTCAGTTTGATTCGAGTTTAAATGAACAGTTCATGGGCTGTTTTGCAAAGCAAGTGACAGTCCTTCAATGTAGTTAATTCTTACAACTACTTCCTCTAATAGTAGGAAAACTAATTAGCTAAGGAAAAGAAAAATAGTAACTAAGCAAAATCTGCTAGGTTTCAAAGCATAACCTTGTATATGATGGGCAAGGATCACAGTCACAGGGGGAATGGGACAACTCACCATGAGACAACTTGCTGTGGGACAATTTAACAATTCTATTTAATTATTTAGAATAAATAAAAATTATTTTAATTTTTGCCATTGACATTTCATTCTGTTGTGGCCCGTCAGCGGCCTGTGCAGATTGTAGCTGATTCCGACAATGAGGAGGCTGGTATGGTGCTGCGTCAGCAGCCTGTGCAGCAGGCGCTCGAGTCGGACAGTGAGGAGACTGGAGAAGATGTGGTGCCAGAGGCAGGGATTCAGCCAGGGCCTTCAGAACCTCCAGAAGCTCCTTTAAGTGAAGAGGACGAAGAGGAGGAGCCTCTTCTCAATGCACGGGCGCGCAGAGCTGCCAAAAGGCAGGAGTGGCTCCTCAGGAGGAGGTCTCCTCAAGAGTAAGGCTTGAGCCAATTGGCCACTCCCTTAGCCTATTTAAGGAGGAACGCCGCTTGCAACAAGCTGTAGAGAACAACTTTAGTTCACTCTCCTTTGTGTCTGCAAAATTGCTTCTGGGCTTTCTGCCAACTCTAGTAAGACTGTGATTACCTTATCTTAGAATTCTGGTAGGCTGTTAAGACAGTTCATTAACAGCCTTTGAATGATAAAGACTAAGTTATTTGAGTAAAATAAGCTTTGTATAGAGTTTGTGTGTGCTGCGTTCTTTGGGGTCAGTAGCTGGGGCAGAACAGTCCCTCCTCTTGTATCCTTTCTTTAATGATTCTATTCCACCATTTCTTTGATATTATTGTAACTCTTGGCCTGCAAAGAGTTGGCCATGGCGAGTTGGCTGTGGTGAATTGTAGTAGACCTGTCAGAGGGTGGGATTTTGTTTTAGCCATTTAGAATCAAGGTGGCAGAATGTAATCCATTGGACGTAATCCACTGTGACAATTATAGGGCTTGAGATGTGCACCTCAAATTAAATTTTAGCTCTGTATAATCTCAATATACAAAATGCTCCTCTGTCATTCCAGATCAAACAGGCAAAATCACCAGAGTACAGAAATGTATTGGATTGAATGCCAATTATCGTTATCCCTCTTAATCATAGGTAATATTGCAATATTAATGAGGTGTGCAAGATAACTTTTAGAACTGAAAAAAAATATAAAGTTATTTAGACCATCAGAATCACACACATTATCCCATTTGTTATTAGCAGTCGTCAATTTTCTTTCCTGGATTCTTCCTCTGATGTTTCGAGAATATATAATAGGATTTTCCAGTGGTGAAATGTAAAATTTGGTACTACCTGTTCTGTGGGCGTGGCTTGGTGGGGGCGGGGCAATATGACTGAGTGGGCGTGGCCAACTTTTTTTTTTATTATTTTTAAAACCATTTTTTTCTACAACCTCTTCGGCTGAAGAGGTTGTAAAAAAATGCTTTTAAAGCCTCTGACGATCCCAGGTGACTTGCCTGATCGGCAGAGGCTTTTTTTCCTTTTAAAAATATTTTTTCTATAACCTCTTCGGCCGAAGAGGTTGTAGAAAAAATGCTTTTAAAAGCCTCTGATGATCCCAGCTGAGCTGCGCGATGATCAGAGGCTTTTTTAAAAAACTTTTAAAAGCATTTTTTCAGCCAAAGAGGTTGTAGAAAAAATGCTTTTAAAAATAAAAAAAAATGCCTCTGATGATTGCGCGGCTCAGCGGGGCAATGGGGGTGGGTGGGCAGGGATTTTTGCTACCAGTTCTCTGAACCACCCGCCTCCATCGCTACCGGATCGGGTGATCCGGTCTGAACCGGGAGCATTTCACCCCTGGGATTTTCCATTCTTGATCTAAATGTTGATGGATGTGTTCTATTCTTGTTATCAGAACTACAATGCAATGATTGCCAATACCATTTCTGCTTTATGGTTGAAAAAAAGTGTTTTCTCTTCATAAAGTTCATAGTTAAATCTTGACCAGACTTTCATTTTAATTTCTTCTTCCAGTCTTTCACCCAATCAATAGTACTTACCAACATAAAAAGTAAAGGTAAAGATTCCCCTTGCACATATGTGTTAGTTGTTCCTGACTCTAGGGGGCGGTGCTCATCTCCGTTTCAAAGCCGAAGAGCCAGCGCTGTCCGAAGACATCTCCGTGGTCATGTGGCCAGTATGACTAAATGCCAAAGGCGCACGGAACGCTGTTACCTTCCCACCAAATGTGGTCCCTATTTTTCTACTTGCATTTTTTACCTGCTTTTGAACTGCTAGGTTGGCAGAAGCTGGGACAAGTAACAGGAGCTCACCCTGTTACGCAGCACTAGGGATTCAAACCACTGAACTGCCAACCTTTCGATCGACAAGCTCAGCATCTTAGCCTTTACTTACCAATGTATGCATAGCTAATTAGTTGACCTGCAAATACAATACTTTCTGTTGTTGTCATTTTAATCAATTTTCTGATGCTCCACAACCTCGCATAGTGTTAAATAGATCCAAAAGCAGCATGCATGCTCTGTTGTCCAAATGGAGAATGTGGGACCGGTTGAACCAAGGGGAAAATGTCAATCACTGCTGATATAGTAGCTTCACCAACACCTGATGGAATTAAGTGTCATAAATCACCCACAACTTTAATAAAAGTAGCTTTCATTTCAGGTTTTCCCACATAAAAATTATCCCTTCTGGAATGGAAGGGATAGAAGGGTTGTATCATCTGGAAAAATCTATAAAATTGCCACAATTAGCCATCTGTTGTACTCATGAAAAGGTCCATCTGGATATAGCCAGTGTCTCTAAAGAATCAAAATCTGACAAAGCATCATGATTTTTTTGGAACTAAACTACAGAGCTAAAAGCAATATAGTGTTTATGTTTATTATGATTTGTGTTATGCATAGCTCAGTAATTCCTGAAATAGCTTTGAAGCACTTTTGAAATGTGGAAAATAGAAATTTGTGACAACCACTAGAGACAAGGGAAACATAATACCATACATTTATATCTAGGCTGGATTAAAATCCAAGCTAAAAAAATAAACAAACTTCAATTCTCTATCTACAGTATCTGTCAATCATATTTTTCTCTCTATTCCTCCACTGATATTAACTTCCATTCTGTTTAATTCACTTATGATGGGACAATTTAGAAGTGGCAAGCTGAAGAAGGAGAAGGAAATATCATTCTTTTTTGTATTTCCTTGGACTAGCCAAGATTCCTTACCCTCATCATGATAAGAATTCTGCTGGTTGGAACTAGAACTGAAGTATGTATAAGTGAAAGAGAAAAAAAAAACCTGTGATGGTGGATAGGGAAAAAAGAGACTTATTTGTTCAACATTTGGATAGTCTCAGTTTCAGCTCTGCTTACTTCTGAGCCAAAGTTGATGTGAACCAGAGAGAAGTAGTCCTCCTCTTGTTGTTGTTAGTTGCGAAGTCATGTCCGACCCATTGTGACCCCATGGACAATGTTCCTCCAGGCCTTCCTGTCCTCTACCATCCTCTGGAGTCCATTTAAGATCACACCTACTGCTTCAGTGACTCCATCCAGCCACCTCATTCTCTGTCGTCCCCTTCCTCTTTTGCCCTCAATCTTTCCCAGCATTAGGCTCTTTTCTAGTGAGTCCTTCCTTCTCATTAGGTGGCCAAAGTATTTGAGTTTCATCTTCAGGATTTGGCTTTCTAAAGAGAAGTCAGGGTTGATCTCCTCTAGGACTGACCAGTTGGATTGCCTTGCAGTCCAAGGGACTCGCAAGAGTCTTCTCCAGCACCATAGTTCAAAGGCCTCAATTCGTTGGCACTCAGCCTTTCTAATGGTCCAACTTTCACAGCCATACATTGCAACTGGGAAAACCATAGCCTTGACTATAGGCACTTTTGTTGTCAGGGTGATGTTTCTGCTTTTTAGTATGCTGTCTAGATTTGCCATAGCTTTCCTCCCCAGGAGCTAGCATCTTTTAATTTCTTGGCTGCAGTCCCCATCTGTGATGATCTTGGAGCCTCCTCCTCTAGTGAGAATAAAAAACAGAACACTGCATATGATTTAGAATTGATTTATAGTTTCCCAGTTTCTAACCTGGTGAATTAACCACTACACCAAATTGGTTCTCACTTGTCTATCTGGGCATGATTACTTGGCTTTGTGTGAGAATTAAAAATTGCCCCTGATATATATAATATTTGGAGGAGGGATCCACAACAAAAGTTGCGGGGAGGGGGGCTGTAGAGGTTCCCAGGGCCTCTCCCTGTGGAAGAGGGGACTGGGAGGTGGCAAAGTTATTTCTACCCTGACCGGGGCTGCCCTAGTTAGTAGCGCTTGGGGCTCTGAACCCCCACCATCACCACGAGCCCCTCGCCTGTAAGTTCAGAGCCCAGCTTGTGGGAATGGCTGGCCTGATATTTTGCTTTTCACTCTGTTTTCTCAAGATCTTTTGCTTTTCCTTCTCCTGGTTTTTGAAGACCCACCTGTCCCAAGAGCCCTGCTCTCTTCTAACCCCCATCCCCACCTCTTCATTCCCTCTCTGCTTCTCCCAGGTTTCTGGGAGTGAAGTACCTGGCATTTGTCAAAACGTATGTCTCACCTTTGACCAGAGCCTCCCCCTTCTGCCTAAGAACATATCTCACCTTTGATCTGTTCCCATCACACCAGGGACCAAATGGCCAAAGGAAAGAGATTAGACGGATAAGGCTAATGAGGAGTATTCTATCCTTTTTGCAGGAATACACAAATGTAATTAGGAAGCCAGGATGTTATTGTCAGCTTTGGAAGCCGTATTAGGCCGGAAGCTCCAATGCTGCCACCTTCTCATGTGTGGGAAAGTAGGAGAGGGGTGGTTAGTAGACATAATAGCATCCTTCCTGTCGGTCAAGGTCAGGGCGATCCAGCATCTGGAGAAGGAGTGGTCAGGGGGCTGGATCGGGATGGAACTGACATTGATTGGAGCATGTGACCAACTGGGGGGGGGGGAGAAAAGGGGATGGTTTTGGGAGCTTTGACTTACTGAAGGAAAACCCGGGCTTTTCAGATTCGGGTTTCCCCAGATGTGCCAGGTTGCCTATACTTTGGAAAATGCTTGCTTCCGCATCTTTACTTGGAGTGGGGGGTTTTCTGGAACGCTGACAGTTATTTTATGACATTTCTGACTGTATAAAAAGGAGTTACACCTTCTCTGAAGTGTAGCCTCCGTTTAAGTTTCTTGTTTGGCATTTATGAGCTTAAACATATTATCATTGGACCTTACAGATGGAAATGAAGAGGAGTGAGGAGCAACATTAATTCCAATCACCTATCCTTTTCTCTTTCTCTGCTCACGTTCCTTTCCCCAAATATCCCTGGGAGGGCGAGGCTGGTGAATTCTGGGAGTTGAAGTCTACAGGCTTTAAAGTTGCCAAGGTTGAACACCCCTGGGTTAGATTGTTATCCTGCCTTTTCCCAGAAGCTTCCATGGAGATCTACATTTTATTTTGACAATAGCCATTTTGTGAGGTTGAAGGCTAGACTAAGAAATAGTAATTGGCCCAAACCAGATAGGATGGAGGATGCAGTCCTGTTATCAGTATTGAAATAAAAATCAATTCTCAATCTAGTTAAGCTGTATATACAGAAAGGAAGGAGGCACCATTGTGTTCTTTCCCTCAGACTCCAAAAGATATCAGAATAATAATTTTTAAAAAATAATTCATTCGCTAGCTAGCTCTTTTTCCTTTTCTTTTCCATCTTAGAAGACTTTCCTTAAGATAATTTGGGCCAAAGAGATGAGTCAATAATACTTTCTTTCCTTACTTAGTTTGCTATAATGACTTCAAGATGTTACACTGTGATTTGAAAATGTTACTGTTGTTATCTCATAATAATGGCACCTTTCATCTTCAAAGATGGCTGACAAATAGCTAATTAATTTCAGTTCCTTCTTACAGACACCAAGCTGCAAACTGTGATCCAGCAGTCCACTTCAGTCATGATAATTTGCTTTACAAGTAAGATTATTTGCAAGAAGATGGTTTTACCATCTTAGATAGAGTGTCACAAAATGTTAATTTGATCAGATAAGAATCAACATGCGAGAGATTGCAATCAGTTCAGTAGCGAACTTTCTCTTTTCTCAACCTCATGTTAGATAATCTGATAGATTTCATAGAATAGAATGTTCTTTCACCCAAATCCTATCTACGAGATATGAACATCACCAAAGTGATATAGTTAATATTTATTCACCATAGAAAAGGAAATTTAAAGCTGTATTTAATGCTAGGAAATATGAGATTGGACTCCATTTCACTTTTGCAATAAGGATATGGAGAACATTGTAGTAGAGTGATTAAAGTTTTAAACTAAGAGTAGAGAGATCCAAGCCCAAGGCTACCTCATCCATAAGAGCTAAGTGACTTTTTAAAAAGGGGTCAGTTATTTCCCTTCAGCCCAATACAACTCAGGACTGTGGTAGGAAACAATAGGAGGAAAGGTAAAAGTAAAGGTTCCCCTCGCACATATGTGTTAGTTGTTCCTAACAACTAACACATGTTCTAAGAGGCGGTGCTCATCTCCGTTTCAAAGCCAAAGAGCCAGCGCTGTCCGAAGATGTCTCCATGGTCAGGTGGTCCCTATTTTTCTACTTGCATTTTTTACCTGCTTTCGAACTGCTAGGTTGGCAGAAGCTGGGACAAGTAACGGGAGCTCAGCCTGTTATGCGGCACTAGGGATTTGAACTGCTAAACTGCCAACCTTTTGATTGACAAGTTCAGCATCTTAGCCACTGAGCCACCGCGTCCCTTAATAGGAGGAAAAGAGCACTATAAAACATCAACTTGAGCTAATGATCAAGAGGGATCAGCCTAGAATCATTAAGTAGTCACAAAGAAGCTAACTCTCCTTGAGTGCCTGTTGACTCTTATTTAACAATCCAGGAGCTGATTATTACTTGAAAAGATTCCTGTGCATAGGCTTTTAGCAATAAATCAGCTTAATTGAACCTTCACATGTGGTCTTTTGCACCTGACACCTTCTCCTCTTCATCTCCTTCTTGACATATAGCTGAATGAAAAGTGATAAATAAACAAACATGAGGAGAAAATTGGAGGTGGGGTGGCAACAGATTTTGAGGACATTTCCTGGAGCATAAAGACAACAACTGTTGATGTCTGAGGTAAAAAGATAAACCAGTGTTTTTTAGTAGCAACATAAATATGGAGATAACAATCTCAGCACCATGAAAGTTCTAATTCCTGAATGGTTACTACATTCCCATGGTGTGCTATTGACCTGCATTATTCAGCCTTGCTTTCTCCCATCAACCATGTCTTAGGTTTGCACCCCCCCTCTCAGCATCCTATGGAGAAGGAGCAGGATAACTGTATCCCCAGTGTCACATCCAGCCTCTAAACACCCTTTTGTGGCCGTTGGAGCAGGGTTGAAATCCAGCAGGTTCTAACAAGTTCTGGAGAACTGGTAGCAGAAGTTTGGAGTAGTTTGGAGAACCGCAAATATCACCTCTGGCTGGCCCAGAGTGGGGAGGGAATGGGGATTTTGCAATAGCCCAACCTGCCATGCCCACCAAGCCACACCCATCAAGCCACACCACGCCCACCAAGCCATGCCCACAGAGCCAGTAGTAAAAAAATTTGGATTAAACCACTGCCTAGGAGCCCCTCCAGATGAGGATTGTTGAGTACTGACAACACAGATTCTTGCCATTCTCAATCTGTAGCTCTATTTTGTAAGCCCCAAAATACACAGCGTCACAATTAACCGATAATCTACCACATTATGTCCCCAACTCTGCTTCATTCATATGTACTGTGAGAGTCATCCATTATGTATTCTCCATTTTTTTTTAAAAAAAAAAGTGCCCTCAACTACTAAAAAAAATTATGTCTATGGAAAAATAAATTAGGAAAAATAATTTTTTCATGATGTTATAGAAAAAAGAATCAGAAGTCTGCCTTCACAGACCACCTTTGCCAAATTCTAGGACTGTATCTACTGGTGGAATTCACCCGGTTCAA